>NC_065448.1:238361535-238665643 GCF_917563875.1 Diabrotica virgifera virgifera
TCCCGTTGATTGTAATTCTATATAAGCAAATTTAATAAAAAAATGTTTCGTGGTGAAAGGTATATTAGTTTAAAAAGCCCCTATGGGGCTACAACCATCAAAACAAAACGTTTTCGCTCTATAACCAGAGCATCATCAGTGTTACAAGAACGTGGTGAGCCACCCAAAAATACAAAGGTAGAAACCTTTTAAAAATAGACTAAAAGTCTTATATAATATGTGTTAACATCGTAAAATCCAAAGGAAGTATATAAATCCTATGGATATGGCCTTACGACAACATATGACTCCCACACGTGGTAAGTGGGTTACTAGGTAACAATTACTTAGGTCATTATGTTAAAAGAGTTGAAAGACAACTCAAATCCTAATATGTTGTCCTAAGGCAATATCCATAGGATTTATATCCATCCTTTGGATTTGACGATGTTAACACATATATAAGATTTTCAGTCTATTTTTAAAAGGTTTTTACCTTTGTATTTTTTGGTGTGCTCACCATGTTCTTGTAACACTAATGATGCTCTTGTTACAGAGCGAAAACGTTTTGTTTTTCCGCAAAAAGTCCATCATCAACCTATGCAAGGATCTAACCACGCATATAGATAAACGCATAGGGAATGACAATAATCATTGACTTATTACTTTGCTACTATTATTATTGTTAACGTCTATTCAATCAAGCATCGATACATGAGGTCCATACGTTTTGAGAGTCAAACGAACACTTCTTCATATTGACCTAAAACTGGTATTCAAAAATGAAAAGTTGTTAAAAACTTTTTAATGTTTTGTAACTATTAGTCCAGGAACCGAAGCTTTTCACCGAATTTTTACAGAATGAATGGATTTGCTTGAAAATTTGAGAATAATAGTTCAATAGATAGTCCAAGGATCAAAATCTATATGATGCCGAAAGGCGGTTTTATCATGGGGGTGATTGCCACCCCATTTCGGGGGTGGAAGTTTTTCATTATATTTTTACAGCAAAAGTTGATAAAAATATTCATTCTAAGCAAAAAATGGTCTATACATTTTTTTGATAAAATTAATAGTTTTCGATTTATTCGCTATCGAAAGTATTAGTTTTATATCGAAAAAATAGGGGTCTCCGACTTCTTGAAAAATTCAAGATCTTGTCTTGGTCTTGTCTTGATTTCAAGACAAGATCAAGACAAGAGGTAATTTGAGATTTCAAGACAAGACAAGAAGTTTCAAGTCAATACCAAGATTCCTTGTCAAGAAAACAAGAAATCTTGAAATATCTTGACTAACAATGAAAACTGTAAAACGTATTTATTAGTGAAAAAGGTAACATTATTTTAACATAACATAATATATTTTAATTTATTGAACACTTTATTTTATTTTATCTCTCGCAGATTGAAAATATTTCCAGTTTGTCTAAAAGTAAGTTTACCCCAATTGCCACCAATGGGAGTGTGCAATATTTTTCCCCTTCGGGTATTGAAGAAAGTGTTTTAAAGCTTCTCAGACACTGACAAAATTTACAAGTCAGAACCCATTCTTTATCTAATATTTTGCAATTATTTAGATTTTTGATGTCGCAAAATGTAGTTACAGCATTTTTTACACTTAAACCCCATGTTAGCATCTCGAAAGTTGAATGCTATTGTGTAGCCACATCTAATTTTGGCATAGTCATCTTACAATAATTTATGGTCTCGCAAGCACTGTTAAGATTAACTTGAATTTGCCCTGAGTGTTGGATCTTTTTTGAAGAGGTATTTAATTTTACTTACAGAAGAATTGAAATCTAGAGCAGTATCATTTCTTTAATTTTATACTTCGATCTCATCCTCCAAATAATCAAAATCCTTTTCGATGTCTAACTTCTTCGATTTGGTTCAATAATGTTTATGAAATTCTGAACAGCTAAAAGAGATATGTGCGAACCATACAAAATGCTTATTTTAAGCATGCAAGTAGAGTTGGTGCAAAACCTCGTAAACCTTGAAAATGCGTATGTATAACCGAAATAAAATGAAGCCTAAAAACATACGATTATTTTATTTGCTACGAATTACGCGACAGAGTCCCATCTGCACCCTGATATTTTCAGTAATGTCGGATTCAATCGTTTCGTTCGTATATTGACGTTACCAAATTAGGTTCACGAGATTTTGTAACAGAAATACACGTCAATTTTTCGTTAGTCAGGAAACAAATGCAGTTCGGGGACTCCCCACAGTGACAGTCGAGGCCGTGTCAACACGCAACGCAATAAAAAGGTCGCCGGGGAAACACCGGATCGGGTAATCAATAAACTTCAAGATCTTGAAATTTCTTGAGTCAAGACAAGACATAAGATGTCAAGAAATCGTCAAGACAAGATTTTTTAAATTTCTTGAATTTTTCTCAAGACAAGACAAGACAAGACAAGAATTCTTGTCTTGTCGACCCCTACGAAAAAATCAATGTTTTTCGATATATACTTATTTACGATTCACTCAATCTTCGCCGTAGAAAAAAATTTTTCGAACAAATTTTCTTTCTATTCTTTCTATTCTGAAGAAAATAGCATTTTTTACCAAAGTACAAAAATTCGTTATTCGCTTTAAACTCCATTTTTTTTTAAACTAATCATTCTAAGCCGGTCGATCTTCTAGAACCTATTAATAATACATATAGAAAGAAGACCAAATAAGGTCAATGACTAATTTTAATTAGAGTGGTGATTAGGGGATGGTTTCCGATCACTTTTTTGCTGAAAAAAGTGGTAACTGACATTCTTTTTATTATAAGTCACTTAATTTTTTAACTAGAGACTTTTTTTATTTCTGGAGATAGATATTTTTAAATACTTTAAATTAGTTTAAAGAAGTTATCTTCGAAAAATGCACAGTTTTCCCGTCTTTTGACTTTGAAACTACAATATTTAACATTTGACGAAGAAGAGCTAACATATAATAAAGTATACCTCGATTACTGTTTGTCTTAAAGAAAATTATAAAAAAGGGTTTTATTTATTTTTCCAAAAGGTACATTTTTGTTAAACAAAGTTGTTTTGATAAAACGAAAACTTTTGGAGTTATTAGCAGAAAACTTATTAAAAACATTGATTTTTTCGATATAAAACTAACACTTTGGATAGCGAATAAATCGAAAACTATCAATTTTATCAAAAAAATGTATGGAACGTTTTTTGCTTAAAATGAACGTTTTTACCAACTTTTGCTATTAAAATATAATAAAAATTTTCCACCCCCGAGATGGGGTGGCAACCAACCCCATGGTAAAAGCGACTTTCGGCCTAATATTGATTTTGATCCTTGGACTATCCGCTACTTATTCTCAAATTCTCAAGCAAATCGATCCATTCCGTAAAAATTGCGAGGTTTTGTCCTATTTTAAGCTTCATTGCTTGGACTATATAACAAGCTGTAGCTTTTATCTCGATAAACTTTCTACCTTGTTCCGGATTTTTTGTACAAACTTTTATTATATATTTACTGGACAATTAATTAAACATTTTCAAGCTACGAATTAAAGTTTCAAAGTTTAGTGGTTGCGAATATAATACATTGCGAATATAAATTTAAAAATTTCATATACCGCAAAGGATTATTATTTCATAAAACATAGGAAATTTATGTTGACCGAAATTTATTTAACAAAAAAATTTGCCACAGTAAATTATTACTCATATTATAGGTCTGGATCCCGCTTATGAAAAAAAAGTTAATTAATAGCAAGCTGAAAATTTGTTAATAGCTTAAGGGTGTCTAGTCGGACAAACTTTTATATATGGGAACACTGGAAGGGGGGCACTTTTAATTGTGGAACAGGTTAAAAATTTGGAACGGTCAGACCACGAAAACGGTACATTTATTTTGTCCGACAGAACAGACTTAAACTCTCCTAACAGAGATTAATTCTCATGCAAAAATCAGACTGCTATTTTTCACCAAATGGGAGTTTTAATGAGTAGAACATGTAGAATATGTCAAATGACAGGAATTATGACAGGTGATAAATAGCAGTCTGATTTTTGCATGAGAGTTTAATCTCTGTTCGGAGAGTTTAAGTCTGTTCTGTCGGACAAAATAAATGTGCTGTTTTCGTGGTCTGACCGTTCCAAATTTTTAACCTGTTCCACAATTAAAACTGCCCCTGTTCCAGTGTTCCCATATATCAAAGTTTATCCCACTAGACACCGTTAAGCTATTAACAAATTTTCAGCTTGCTATTAATCAACTTTTTTTTCATACGCGGGATCCAGACCTATTATGTATTAGTCAAATTCAAAGCTGCATAATACATCAACATACTGGTTTAGAAAAGAAATAAAAAAAGAAAATAAATGAGCTGATTAAGATGATTAATAGCAAGCTGAAACTTAATAGCTTAACGGTGTCTAGTCGGACAAATTTTGATATATGGGAACACTGGAATAGGGGAAGTTTTAGTGGTGGGACAGGTTAAAAATTTGGAACGTCAGACTACGAAAACGTCAGATGTATTTTGTCGGACAGAACATCCAATTGATTTGTTGCCCTTTCATTAAACTCTCACGCAAAAATCAGACTGGTGTCTATCACCAACTGGGCATTTTATTGGGTGGAACACGAAGAACATGTCAAGTGACTGGAATCGTGTTGGTTGGTAATAGCAGTCCGATTTTTGCATGAGAGTTTAATGAAAGGGTAACAAATCAATTGGAAGTTCTGTCGAACAAAATACATCTGACGTTTTCGTAGTCTGACGTTCCAAATTTTTAACCTGTTCCACAATTAAAACTTTTCCTGTTCCAGTGTTCCAGTATATCAAAGTTTGTCCGACTAGACACCCTTAAGCTATTAACAAATTTTCAGCTGGCTATTAATCAACTTTTTTTTGATACGCGGGATCCAGACCTAAGTGGGAAGTTTAGTTATCATGGAGGCATGGTTTTGTGAACAACGCGCATTTGCTGTGAAAGCTTATTACAAAAACGGTAAAAGTTTTGTGCGTGCACAACGAGCATTTCCTTTACACTAACATTTGCCGCTCCGTTCACAAGACCAAGTCACAATAGTTTGGTTAGGAACTTTGAAAGTAGTGTTTGAACATCACAAAAAAGAGATGTCAGTGTCAGAACTGCTCGCACACCACAAAATATTGAAGCGGTGCCAAATTCATTAAACGCGAGTGCTTGAAGATCCTTGCGACGACTCGCATGTAATGAATTTGGCACCGTTTCAATATTCTGTGGTGTACGAGCAGTTCATACACTGCCACTCCTTTCTATAATATTGAACCACTACTTTCAAAGTTCCTTAACCAAGTATTAATAGCCATGTTAGACGGAACAGCAGCGCGGGGCGGCAAATGGTAGTTTAAACGAAATGCTCGGTGTACATGCACAAAACTTTCACCATTTTTGTAATAAACTTTCACAGCAAATACGCGTTGTTCACAAAACCACGCCTCTATGATACCTAAACTTCGTTTACGTCGCAAGCCCGCGGTTCCTCTATTTTATCGTCAGCAGCGTTGTGAAATCGTACCGTTTCACTGAGTCACCTTGTATATAAAAATGTTTGGATATGTTTGAAGTAATGTGCTCAATATATAAATTTGACATATTTAATACGTATTTCGGAATAACTGTTTCCTCATTGGAGCACCTGGGTGGAGGCACTGAACTGAAATCAAGTCCTTTCATCTGTAAGGTTACAATGTTCCATATCCTTTCTATAATTCATCCTTTTGTCTTCCTTTGTTTTTTACTTCTCATATATAGATTTTCTCTTTATTTTGTTTCTTTGACATTTGAGTTAATTTTCGTTCCAAGCCTTTTTGTTTTAGTTAACATTTCATTCTGCAGTCTTTCCATTCAAATTAAGTTCCCATTCGCTATGCAAAAATTAAGTTCCGCACTTCAATTGTTCTAGCTCCTGTCCTATTCCGTTAACGTACTTCAAATAATAATTTTCTGAAACCTGAACTATTTATTGTAATTAGCGAGCATTAAATATTCGTCAGTACTAGTTTTTCTCCAATATGTTAACCACTTAAAAATGAGTGCCTTCGGAAAATTTGCTCTCTTTTGAATAAAACTTGAAATAAGTAAAACCATTGTAACATTATCTGTAACAAGAGGTGTTTCCCAACTTATTTGGCTCGCTGGGGAGAGCCCATGTACCAGGCTATATCAATCGAATACCATCTAGCCGTCGTTTTGCACCGGTGACCATGAAACTACAGTAAGGGCCTGCACCCGAACACATCCACCTTCAGTCAACAGAGGCCACGTGGAGCCGAAGTCCCTCCAAGACCTGAAGACAGCAACGGAGATCCCTCGACGCCTCGACGGTCGCATCAGATAAGTAGCCTCTTGCAGCCAGGTGTTCGCAAAGTGCTACTGAACGAACTATTTCCTTGACAATAAGTTTTTAATTTTTTTTTGTTAATAAATTTCAATTTTCGTTTATTCTGTATTTTTAATGGCGATAATGTGTATTTAATTGATTTAATAAGGTCAATAAATGAATATGTGAACCTTTCGAATTTTATTGGTTAACCTCCCTTAGATCCTTGGAAGCGTGATTCATTGTTGCACAGCGCAGAACCCACGCCAGGCTGAGCTAGCCAATAACCTTTGTAAGGGTTACCCTAGGTTACACATCCTTTCCAGGTAATTATCAAAATACAGTAAAACCTGTCAGTAACGGCCACTAAAAATGAACGAACTATTGGCCGATATAGAAAGGTGGCCGGTATTGCCAGTTTGTGTAGTCCACAAATACATAAAAAATAATTGGAACTTTGTTTATTTTATTACTAAAAGCAAATATAATTCTCTATATGAACGGACTCTACTAATACTACGAAAAAAAGGGGATGTTAAGCTTTGTTGAAGAATTTTTCAATTCAGTGTTATTTTTTTATAATGTCCTTTAATAATTTGAGTTTTTACAACACCATACTTTTCGGTCAACTTTTGTAATCTTAAACCGTACTTATAAATAGTGACAAACAATTCTTCTTTTATGACATTTTATGACCACCACACCGACCCTAATTATTTAATCCCTTTTTAGGTAGGTACAATAGGTATTAAGGGTCGTTTAAACACAGCGATAAATCAAACAACTTATCAAGGTCAATCGAGTTGTTGCAACTTATCATTGTGTGTAAACGGTGCATCGCACAACTTATCAAAGTTGGAGTTGGGTTGAAGGTGGTATCGCATTGAATCGCAGCGTCTAAACAGCGTTTCAACTTGTCATCACAACTAGTTACTGTGACTTATCGTTGTGTTTAAACGACGCTTTAAAGTACTACTGGGAATTTCTATCAACAAGTTGACAAAAATATTTGGCCGACATTAACAGGTAAATTTCTATAAAATGTGCTTTAAAAATATGTGATTATTTGGCCGAGTCCGTATTATAAAGGTGGCCGTAAATACCAGATAATAAATAAGGGAATCTACATATAATTTATTTGCTGAATCTTGAAATCGGCCGTTAGTACAGGTGGCCGATTTTGACAGGTGGCCGATAACACAGGCTTTACTGTAATTACCAAAGATGCTGCTAGCACCATCTATGAATCAAAAGTCTAATAAGTCAGGAAATAAAATTAGAAATTATTTAAATTTATCCTCTGAGGAAATGGTTATTCCGAAATACCTACGTATAAGCACATAGCAGAGGCTCTGTACTGTAATCGAATCTGAACCATCTTTTCTTTTCTTTTAGTTCATACTTTATTCACCTTTGGTGGATATTAAAGGAAATAGTTCGCTAACATTATTATCACGGTGAATGACAGGACGTGAAATGTAATTTAGATTTCCCTTGTCGAGGATTTCGCCACTCTGTTATGCTTTATTTTTCCAATTTAAAAAGCTAAGAGGATAAATAATTTCGAATTTTATTTCCTGACTTATTAGAGTTTTAGTTTTCAAACAGTTTATGTATTATGCCTGGATCGCGCGTACCAAAAAAAAGTTGATTAATTGCAAACTGAAAATGTGTTAATAGCGTAACAGTGTCTAGTCGGACAAACTTTGATGTATGGGAACACTGGAACAGGGGAAGTTTTAATTGTGGAACGTGATTTTAAGGTGTCATTCTGACAAGTTAATGGTTGTGAAAACTATCAGGTTGTTTTTAAGTTTTTTAATAGTAAATTTTATATTATTACTAGCTGACCCGGCCAACTTCGTACCGCCTTAGAAATAAATCAATAATGGCTTGTCAAAGTTCAATAAATAAAAATTAACAGAACATTAAAAAAATACTTAAAAAATATTACATATTACCCAATATAAAAGTATCAATTTAATTCATTCTGATAAGAAATATTTTTGCCGTGCGTAAATATAAAACGATGGCGGTTTTTTAATACACGATTAATTTTTCTTGTCCTAAACATGGACACTTAGTTTATTCAGCAAACTCCCAAAAAACTTGCAATTAAAAACGTCACTACTACGGTCGATACATACATACACAAAATGTTGCTGTTTACTGATTCTTAAACTACTACATTCTTAAACGGTAAAATATTGCAAAACCTCTAAATTTTAAAGAACCGCTTGGATTGACATGAAATTTGGCAAACACATAGCTAAGTCGAAGAAAAAAAGTGATATTGGGCCGATATGTGCTTTTGTCCTGGGGGTGGTTTTCACCCCCTCCTGGGGGTGAAAAAATATTCGTCCAAAGTAAGTCCGAAAATGGATAAACTGACTAATTTTAAGTAACTTTTGTTCTATAGAGTTTTTTCACTAAGTCAATACTTTTCGAGTTATTTGCCAGTGAATATGTTCTTTTTTTCAACAAAATAACCACGTTTTAGACGGTTTTTCGCAAATAACTTAAATAGTAAGTATTTTATCGAAAAAACATTCTTAACAAAAATATAGCCTGTAAGAAATTTAAAACAAATATATCACGTCTCTATGCCTAGTAGGAGCAGAGTTATAGCTAATGAAAAATACTCGTCAAATTCCAAATGAAATACTTAAACGTGAAATAACCAAAAATGAAGCACATTTCGGGGAAAACTCATTACAACGTATTTAAAGTGTTTAAAAAAGCTTCATTTTTGTTTTAATAAAAAAATTTCTAGCATCAAAAGTAAACAAGTTACGCTCAAAATAAAGTTAGTCCCTTTTTTTGACTCATGTATGTACTGGGTATATGATCTGTAAGTTTCATCGGTTCAAAGTCCTTATTTTTGAAAGGGCTGTAGTTAAAATGGGTTGACCGAGTCACTGATTACGAATGTATGCAAATTTGGAAACACCAAATCTTAATCAATTTTTGTCTAACAGAAAAATAAAAAAATACATGATATTCAAAAAAGCAATGCTGACTTTTTTTGTTTTTCGAGATTTTTGGTATCTGTAACAATTTTTAAGTTATTTTGAAAAAAAGCATATTTTTCAAAATTAAAATTTTTAAAAATTTTACTTTAAAACTATTTTTTTTTTCAAAAATAAACACTTTGAATCAATGAAACTTACAGATCATATAAACACAACATAAGTAAAATAATTTGTGGAGCGGTAGCGATTAATTTCATTTAAGTTGCTAATTAGGGGGTGGTCTTCCCATTTTTTTTTGCCAAAACAAATGGGACCATCTTTATTTTGAGCGTAACTTGCTTAAATTTAATGCTAGGAACTTTTTATAAAAACAGAAATAAAGCTTTTTTTAAATACTTTAAATAAGTTAAAATGAGTTTTCCCCAAAAAGTGCTTAATTTTTTGGATAATTCACGTCGAAATATTCTATTTGAAATTTGGTGAGCATGAATCTATTTTTTATTGGCTATAACTCTGGTTCTACGAGGTCCAGAGACCTAACGCGTACATCATTTTTTTTACTTTTTTACTGGATATATTTTTGCTGAGAACGTTTTTTTTTCGACAAAATACTTACTTTTTAAGTAAGAAATAAGTAAGTTTTCACGCCAGAAACCGTCTAGAAATGTGTTTATTTTGTGGAAAAATGGAACATATTCACTCGCAAATAACTCGAAAAGTGTTGACTTGGCGAAAAAGCTCTATAGAACACGAGTTACTTAAAATAAGTCAGTTTATCCATTTCCGGACTTATTTTGGACATACATTTTTTCACCCCCAAGAGGGAGTGAAAGTCACCTCCATCGCAAAAGCACACATCGGCACAATATCACTTTTTTTCTTTGACATGTAAGCTATGCGTACGCCAAATTTCATGTCAATCCAAACGGTTCTTTAAAATTTAGAGCAAAAACCGTGAAAGAATGTACTATGAGTAGAAGTGACACCGGTAGACGTCTGGCGTGGACACTGGTCTAGTCATAATTGGTCAATTATTATCGAATATGGTTAAAAATTATTAAATTACTATTGTGGCTATTAAGAAATAGGGGTAGGTGATAAAAGGGAGAAAATTAAGTATTGTATGTATTTTTAATTATTCTACTTCTTTTACATTTAACATTTAATGTTACATCATAACCATTGATGGGTCTTTGTCTGTATTACTATGCCCTTCCATTTAGGACTTCCTTATGTTCTTCTTATCCATTGTCTTCATAGCCACCTTTACTTAACAAGCCATGAAGTTGAAACTTGGCAACATCTATTGGTAGACCGATTAATTCTGACAGTTCTCATGTATTTTTAAATAATTTTCACTGTATTTACAGAGAAACTGAAATATTTTAGAACATTTCGTGCTCCAAATTATAAAAAACCATAAAAGGTATGTTATTAAGATGATTTTAGTTCAATATAATATATTTTTATATAAACTTGCGTGCATATAGAAATCCGTCCTCTTAAAAATTTTGTCATTTTTAATGTCTTATATTTCCTAAACCTGTTGGCAGATTTAAGTGATTTTTTAATATGTTATAGCCTAATTCTTTAACAATGGCGGTGTAATAATATTGTTGCTAACCAGTTAAATTTTTAGGGTATACCGGGCATTTATAAAATACTGAAATTAAAACCTAACTATAGACTCCGGTTTTCTTAACATTCTGTTTTTTTGATTAATTCGCTTATGTTTAACAACTAGATTTGTTCTTTATCAATTCAGGGTATTTCTAAATAAGTGCGACAAACTTTAAGGGGAAAGGAACAAAATGCAAAATTTTGACGCCTGTATTTTCAATGTAATCATTTTTTTTTCAAATTTTGAGAAAACTAATAAGTATTTTTGAAAAATTTAAACGCAGAATAAAAGATTACTTTATTACCGAGGGCTGAAAGTCCCTTAGAATGAATAAAAAGTTTTTTTTAATGACATATTTGAAACTAAAAATCACACTAAATTTTCTTAGTTTTTAACCCCTGTAACTTATTAAAATAAACATAGAAGTTTCCAGGGACTTTCGGCCCGCGGTCCTAACGTAATCTTTTACTCTGCGTTTAAATTTTTGAAAAATACTTATTAGTTTTCTTATAATTCGAAAAAAGTGAATCCCGTTTATATTCTTGTTATTGGTTTATTTTGTATAATAAACGTTACTTACAAGGAATTACTTTTAATATTTTTGTACAAATTATTTGTTCGATTCAAAAAATACTATAAATTTTACCAGAATTTTTACTTTAAAATCGTAGTTTCGAAAGCGGTAGTTTCGAAAGCGGTATTCCGAAAGTCAGACTACCGACGTCATCAATTGCGACGTTGCCTTTTTCTCTTCATGGCTTGTAAAGTAAAGGTGGCTATGATTGTCTTACATTCATAGTTTTCAAGTCGTCTTCTACGTCAAACAACCATCTATTTTTTCGTCTGCCTGACAGCATCTATTGTAATATTTTTGTTTTTGTCTTTGTATCTCCTTGCCTTTAGGTATATCCCAGCTATAACAATTTTTAACTTTTCACAAATCTTACAATATCGCACAATTTATTTAATTTTTATTCGTTAAGTTCGTCGATCCTCGACAAAGCTTACGCGTCCCGCAGCCACCGCCTTCTGCCGTGACAACACGTTGGGCATTTTAAAAAGTCCAACAAGTTGAATCTGTCAAATGACAGGTATTATATTGGTGGTAAATAGTAGCCTGATTTTTACATGAGAGTTTAGTAAAAGGGTAACAAATCAATTGGTAGGACTATCGGACAAAATACATGGGACGTTTTCGTAGTCTTACGTTCGAAATCTCTAACCTGTTCCACAATTAAAACTTCCCCTGTAGCAATGTTCCCGTACGTCAAAGTTTGTCCGACTAGACACCGTTAAGCTATTAACAAATTTTTAGCTTGCCATTAATAAACTTTTTTTGGTACATGGGCTCCAGGCCTATATCATTTTCTTACCTGCGCAGGCTTCTGTACCTATCATAAACTTGGTGGGGTACAACTTATGAGTTTTATCCAACAAATGTGTGTTATTTTCGCTATCCAAGTACCAATGCAAGCCAATACCATCTATCATATCAAATGTTTGTTGGTCAAACATAATCTAAAAATATAATTTTTATTCAAACTTTCAAAACTTTCAAAAACTTTTAAAATAGATTTGCGTTACTGAATGTTGCTTTTATTTTCAGTCCATCGTCAGCGACTTAACCTCTAAAAATGATACAGATGAATTCTGCTGAGAAAGTGAATTTTGGCACCCAAAAAATATTCAAAAAAGTTTGCCACTCGTTTCCCCCTAGAACTCCCCTCGTAGGGGGAGAAATGAAACAGTAAACATCGATTTACAAAGAATCTGTAGGTACGTCGTAAAAAAAAAGGTTAAAATAAGAAATGTAGCTGAGATGATTTTGAAAAGAAATATTACTTAGAACTTTTTATGTAGAATGAACTGTTCTCTCAGAAACAATGCAATTTGTTTAATAAAATTTGTATCAACTTGGCGGTAATAATTCATCTTTGTGTCGAGGTAATCACTTTTATTTTTAAAAAGTAATAATTAAGTATAAGTATACAATGGTTTTGAAAAGTTACGTTTTACCTTTTGCAATTTTATCAATGTTTAATCTTTTAAGAATCAAATTTGTATAAGTCGATCATAATTAAATAAGAAAATATTAAACTTTGTTAGATTGGGGTTTAAAACCAAATCTAACAATTTTATATTTTAGTTTGTATTTAAGGTTTTAAGTCATCTTTAAAATCCTTTCTTAACCCGCCACCTGCCACGTGGGGTGCTACCAGCACCCCATAACATATTTTTATCAAATATTTGGTATTTCAAGTTTGGTAACCGAGCTGTGCGTCATAGTAGCTTTCTATAATATTATATAACATAGATGTGTTAGTGTTTGAAGTGGTTATTTAGTGTCATTCTGAACTTATAGCTCTAAAGTCGAATTGGGGTGTCATCATCTGGCACTTTAAGTTTTAAATATTTTTTGTATTTTTGATAAACAGGTCAGATTTACATTTTTTATTGAAATAACTGATTTAAATTATTAATATAGACTCTATACTCACTAAATCTTATTTTTTTTAGATATTTTACTTGACTTCATTTATTATGGCTTGGTACTTGCTAATTTGCTTATAACACCTTTTTCATTTTATTTTTTAACTTTTATAACATATTAGTGGCTAATAAGTTATTAAAACATGTTTTTTTATATTCTTGTGTTACTCAACACATTATTTTGTTTTTTAAACAAGTAGATCACAAAAAATTTGTAAGGGGTGCTGTGAGCACCCCACGTGGCAGTTGGCGCCTTGCAAAGCCACGTGGCAGGTGCCGGGTTAAAAACCAAAATTTAAATTCAGTTTACGACACGACGCCAAATAAATATTTTTGTCCCAAATTAAACAACAAATTTAAAAGTTATTTTTATTTGAGATATGTCAGTGGCTTACTATTCGTCTTTAAAAAGTCAGATCAGTACCCGTATCAGCTCCAATGGTAAATATAAAATTCCTAATTGTCTGTAAATAATTTAAAATAACTATCTCTTAAAACCCACCAAATTTTATTTTCAAATCTCAACCGGTTTTAGAGTAATAAAGAAATCATCAGTTTGTAATAAAAACACCCCATATCTCGGAAACGAAGCATTTGCGGACATACGTTTATACAGCAAACTGTCAATATCTTTATGCATAATTACTCCCTGAAATTGTTTGCACTCCTTTTTAACCCCCATATATACTAATATTAATTTCACAAAAACAATCAAATATAATAATTGTCACAAAAAAAGCTAAAAAAAATGTTACCTTTTGCAAAACCCGAGGGATTAAAGCCCTTTGGTCATCCACTGTGATTATTTTTATATTTTTATGAGCTGACTGGTTTATTGCTGGCCCAAGATGATCTCTCACCCATATACCCTTAAACATTTAAAATAAATCCTTTATAATACACAATTTTTTAAAATATGTTAAATTGATACGTTTGTATACATATATTTATGCTAGCTTCATATTCCATCAGACAAGAAAGTATATCTTCTTTCTTGAAATCAAATCAATTTCTATTTGTCAAATGAACATGTTTTTTGTTATCTGATGTATGTATTTCATAATAAGTATAAAACGCTTACATTTATTCGTTTTGTGCAAATTAATTTAATTTAAAAATTAAATATTTTTTGGCAGCCTGTATAAATAATTGTTACAGTCGGTTCGCTAAACTCAGACACAAATGGCTAGTGAATTTAGTAAGTAATTTTGCCAATTTGGTAAAATTGCCAAAAAAAAATAATTACTAAATAGTTAATAATTTCTAAATAGTTAGTAGTTTTGCCAATTTTGGCAAAAATTTTGCCAAGTTTGGCAAAATTGGCCCAAAAAAAAATTGCCTACTAAAATCACTAGCCACTTGTGTCTGAGTTTAGCGAACCGACATGATTATATCATTGAATAGAGAATTGAATAATATTTCGAATGAGGTGGCAAAGGACCCCTATCCTCATTTATAAAATCATCGAATATATGTATCATCAGGTCAATTCGAGAAAAAATTAATTCATAATTTTCTCATCACTCCAAGTAACACAATTCTTTTTTTCTTCTTCTTAATCATAATAATTTTAATTTTGTTTGCGGCGTTTTTTAATAATTCGATCGGTGTTAGTCCAAACCATTGGTATAAGTTTTGGAGCCGTGAGTGTCTTTTTCTTCCGGGTCCGCGTTTGCTCTCTATTTTAACCTGTTGTATTATCAGTTGCAGTATACGATATTTAGCATATCTCATAAATGACCGAGGTATTCTCAAATTTTGGTTTCTGAATTGCGAAAAAGATTTTATTTTCTTACTTGGTGCAATATCTCTACGCTGGTTGTGTGGGTCGTCCAGGATTTTTCGAGGATACGTCGGTACACCCACATTTCGAATGCCTCTCGGTTTTTCATTAGCGTTTCCGTTATTGTCAAAGCCTCTGTGCCATACTGCAAGAATGGAAATACATAACATTTTAACAGCCGTATTTTTAGTGGGAGAGATATATCGCAATGGGTGAATATATTTCTCATGTTGTTAAATGTTGCTCTGGCCTTTTCAACTCTAGATTGTATTTCTGTTGTTTGATCTCATTTTAAGTTGGCGACTGATCCAACATATCAAAGGTATACATATACATCTGTTGAATTAATTGGTTTTTTATTTTCAATTGTCTTGTAGGATTTTGAGTTTTGCTCACCAGAATCCATTTTGTCTAAGTTTTCAGTCTAATGGCATATAGAGCAACATAATGCTACTCTACATCCCACCAGAATGAAAACAATGGGAACCTTCTCTGGTTACACCTCCGAGGCTTCTACAATTTGCAAGCCATACGGATGCCGAGAGTAAGGAAGATGAGGGAATTTTACAATATATAATTCACGTCCCATCTGCTCAGCGCGGTAAAGTTCCAACGAGAATAGTTCCCTTTGTACTCCAAACAGAGTAAAGTAAATCAAAAATGAATAACCATTTTCAATGTCGTTGCAACACGAAACTACAGACGCGCGATATTCTAGTCCAATCAGAGAGTGCCGCAAGCACCTCTACCGGTTTCGAAACTTATTAGTCTCTCATCAGGAGGCACATATGCTGCTCTCCCCGATCCAACCAAAATAAACCCCGGCGTGCAGTCACGGATCGCAACGAACGAAATGGCATAGATGCCCTAGCGGCAACTGCTATCAAAAGTCTAAGTTTTCAGTCTAATGGCATATAGAGCAACATAATGCTACTCTACATCCCACCAGAATGAAAACAATGGGAAAACTTAGACTTTTGATAGCAGTTGCCGCTAGGGCATCTATGCCATTTCGTTCGTTGCGATTCGTGACTGCACGCCGGGGTTTGTTTTGGTTGGATCGGGGAGAGCAGCATATGTGCCTCGTGATGAGAGACTAATAAGTTTCGAAACCGGTAGAGGTGGTTGCGGCACTCTCTGATTGGACTAGAATATCGCGCGTCTGTAGTTTCGTGTTGCAACGACATTGAAAATGGTTATTCATTTTTGATTTACTTTACTCTGTTTGGAGTACAAAGGGAACTATTCTCGTTGGAACTTTACCGCGCTGAGCAGATGGGACGTGAATTATATATTGTAAAATTCCCTCATCTTCCTTACTCTCGGCATCCGTATGGCTTGCAAATTGTAGAAGCCTCGGAGGTGTAACCGGAGAAGGTTCCCATTGTTTTCATTCTGGTGGGATGTAGAGTAGCATTATGTTGCTCTATATGCCATTAGATTGAAAACTTAGACTTTTGATAGCAGTTGCCGCTAGGGCATCTATGCCATTTCGTTCGTTGCGATCCGTGACTGCACGCCGGGGTTTGTTTTGGTTGGATCGGGGAGAGCAGCATATGTGCCTCCTGATGAGAGACTAATAAGTTTCGAAACCGGTAGAGGTGCTTGCGGCATTCTCTGATTGGACTAGAATATCGCGCATCTGTAGTTTCGTGTTGCAATGACATTGAAAATGGTTATTCATTTTAGAATCCATTTTGTTTTATTTATGTTTTTGTTAATTAGTCTTTCTTCACTCGCCCTTTTTACCCTGTATATAAGATGCTGAAGATCACTAATACTGCTGACAAGTATGACTGTCTTGTCCACACATCGATTACCATTACACACTATTTTCTAAGGAAAATAAAAGACAGTAACTAATAGGTGACACTAAACCAGAAAAGTAAAAGATGGGAGACGTTACTATAGTTGAAAAATACAAAATTATAATTTACTACATCCTGTAGCTAAACATAATATACTTACAAGGTCATCGGGCATCCAGAGTACACCAGGTATACCTCCACTGTGCATCATAGCTACAAACGCTTCATTTCCAGTTGTAATACCCCAGAACTGAACCCCGTTTTGAAGATACTTGTCCAAGAAGGTTACGAAATATTTAGCATAAAGCTCATAGAGCTGCCGTTTTATAAAACCCATTAATCCTTTATAGCTGTTATTTTCTTTAAATACTTTTGGTGCAACCCAGGCTGATGCAAAAAGTTGTATATTGGGCGCAAGTCTGACTGCTTCTTGAATGTAAGGAATCTATGAAAGTAACTGTATATTATTTATTGTTTTAATACATCTGGAATATATCAGCGAACATCTAAATATGAACGATATTGAAGGAGGTTACAACATAGAAAATCTACATCATTAACTACGGAGTGTAGACCTAACAAGAGAAGAAGTGTCAAATGCCATCCTAAAACTCAAAGACAATAGCCCAGGAATCGATGAAATCTGTTCGCAAATGTATAAAAAAAATGGTGATCAACGTTTTGCAGCAATCCATAAACTAATAGTACTTATATGGCAGAATGAATTGGTACCAGAAGAGTGGCTAAAGGGAGTAATAATATGTCCAGTGCATAAAAAGGGTGATCAACTGGATTGTAAGAAATAAAGAGGTATTACTCTATCAGCATCTATACACAACTTATACATCAAATTTAAGCACATAGGCAGATTCTAGAAACGTCACTAGAATGTAACATAGTTACACACCATCTCTTCGTCGACAAAGCAGCCTATGACAGTGTTAAAAGGAATGTATATAATGCCATGATAGACTTTGGGATTCCACCTAAGTTAGTTAAGTTGACAACACTAACAATGCAAAACGTAAGCTCGTGCGTTAGAATTGAAGGAGAAAACTCTACGTTCTTTGACATTAATAATGGTCTAAAACAGGGGGACGTGCTGGCGTGTATCCTCTTTAATATTGCCTTGTAAAAGGCAGTCAGAAGGAAAGAAGAAGGGAAGGGAAGGTATTAGAAGAAAACGTAATATAAACTATATAAAATAATGGACACTAAGTAAAAAAAAGAAATAGAATAAGAAGGGGAAGTCTGACAATTAACCACGAAGTACAACACTCAATTACTAACCACTGAGATGGATTTTTGTAGGAGATTTACAAAATTTTTGTAGCAAGAAGATCTAGAGTGGAACACATAGGAAACGACGACTTTAGGCAACAAATGGGAATATAAAAAACAAACAGGCCCGACTTCAGGGGTAGACGAAGTGGGCTGCTACCCAGGGCGGCAAATTTTAGAGGACAGCCAATTTTTGAAATTGAAGAAATAATAAGTTATATTTTTAATATTATAAAAAATCGATATTATGAACAACAGTGGCAAAAATGCAACGGTAAAAACGAGAATTAAGTAAGTGAAATAATAACAATTGCAAGGTTCGGAATTGCAATTCGACGGAAAATCGACAACACCGCCTTCTTCTTCATCGCATAAGAATAGTAGGATCAGAACTAAACTAAATTCACTGAAATTCACTTAAAATTAACTTTACTGAAAATGGATATAATAATTAGAAACATATGGCTGAAGCTTTGTCCAGCCACGCTAAGCCTCCAGCTCATCTACAGTCACAGCGACAGTGGGTAGAACTAGCAATTAGGCTAAAATCGGGCAAAATCATGGATGAAGAAACACAAAAAGTTCTAAATTCAGAAACTGGTCATTGGAAAAATGTAATATGTACAACGACTTATCAATAATACAATTCTTAGCACATCAGTGTCATCCAATGAGGGGCGATTCTGATAAACATTTTCATCAAAACAATGGTAATGTTTTAAATCTTTTTGGGCCCTTTAAAAATTTTGATTCTGTATTACAAGAGCACATTAGGAGAATAACTAATGGGAGTAACAAGCAGCATCACTACTTGGGAAAACGTATTCAAAACGAAATTATTCAGCTCCTCAATGACCAAATCAAAAATAAAATTTTAAACTTTTTGAAATCAGCAAAGTATTATAGCATAATTTTAGATTGTATATCTGATATTGCTGGGGTAGAACAGATGACTATTGTTGTACATTTTGTCGATTTAGGTTCTTGTTAACAAAGTGTTAAAAGCGACAAACATTTTCTTGGATTTGTGCCTGTAGTGAAAACCACTGGCTTGGGAGTTACAGAGTCCCAGAATGAACTGGGAATACCTTTGGAAGATATGAGAAGACAAGGGTATGATAATGGGGCTAGCATGGAAGAGAAGAACTTGGGAGTTCAAAACAGAATTTCGAAAATTAATCCTAGAGCATTTTTTGTCCCATGGTCTAGCCATTCACTTAACTTAGTCGTGAACGATGCTGCTAAAGCTTCACAGTTTGCAGTTTCTTTCTTTTCCTTTAGTGACAAAATTTTCAACTTTTTCTCAGCATCTATTCATCGTTGGACTATGCTGAAAAATCATATTTCTAGCCTAACATTGAAACGTTTGTCCGAAACTATATGGGAAAGTAGAATAAGTGATGCAATTATTCCCCTTAGAGACCAAATTGAAGAAATTTACGATGTTCTCATGAGTCAAGCTGTTTGGAAAATCAAATCCGTGATTTAACTTTTCTTTGCTCTGTGGTAATATGGCATGACATTTTACTTCACATCAACGTAGTCGCATATGCAGGGTATTGATATGGGAGCGTATCAAGCTATCAGTTTATTAGAAAAATCGGAAATCAATTTTAAGCCTTTTGGAAGTGATTTAACCTTCCAGGCCTATTTGACAGACGCAAAAGGGCTCATTAAAGTTAGAAATTGAGTATCCAGAGACACGATATAAAGTTGACTTCCATTTAAAAATTATAGACAAAACCGTTAATTCATTAAGTGATAGATTTCAGCAAATTAAGAGCCATGGTGAAATTTTTTGAGTTTTTGGATATAACAAGGGGGAGGGGCGGCGGTCGCCGATCTTGCCCAGGGCGGCAAAATCCCTAGGGCCGGGCCTGAGAACAATCATAGGTGGCATCGAAAGACAACAGATAGTATGGTACGGACACTAAGACAAATGGAGGAAAGAAGGATCTCAAAAAAGTGTTAGAATGTACACCCACGGCAAAACAAAAACAACGAGGAAGACCAGCCCTCATGGATAAGCGACATCTCCAAGGTGATGTCGGAAACAAATTTAGGAGATGAAGACTGTCACAATAGAAAGGAGTGGCAATTATAAAAGGAAAGGCGTAGGACGCTGTAAAACTGGTTTAATATACTAAAAAACTAAAGCAGTTACATCTACTTACTTTAAATTCAAAATCTTCTTGTGCAAGCTGAAAGCTTTGTAGCGTTGAATCTACACAATCTACAACCTCGTCCTCACTATCCATATACGAGTAAGCGCGAATTGAAAAATCTGTACCTGCCATAGGTACTCGTCCCATATTATATTCTAGACCTTCCTCAGAGAAGTATGACCTGTAATATAAACATTTAAGTCTCCATCAAATGTTTAACTACATTAGTGATAAAACGACTTATAATGTGACAATAGGAAACTTGCATCACGTTTTAAATAAAAAAAAATACTATAAATAAAAACAGAACCTAATTTAAAATATATACAGGGTGTTTCATTAATAATTGTCCATATAGTAACTGGAGAAACCTTAGCACAAAATACGAAGATTTAACCTAAAACACTTAAATAAAATGTGGTTCCTTACTGAGTTACAGGGTGTTTTATCTAAAAATTTAAAAATTATTTTTGCTTAGCATTTTAAAACTATTCGACGTATCCTTTTCATACTTAACAGACAGTGCGACTACTATACAGCCTACTAAATTACGATAAACAAACGTTTCTAGCTACTACCAGAGGCGTACGACAGGGTATAGTGAATTGTTGACCCTTCTCAAATTCTGCGCCACTGGTGGAATTACTATTTTAGTACCATTTTTAGATTCTCCAATATTTTCTACGTAAATAATATACTCCTCATTGGTAACGATAAAGTCATTAGTTTTCGAGATATTTCAAGTTAAATATGAAACGGCAGGGTTATTTCGATTAATTTACGATATGATTCATATGATTAAAATTTTAAAATTATTTGTACCCAGTACTTTAAAACTATTTGACGTATCCTTATCATACTTGGCAGAAAATGTAGGTACTGTACACCCTACTAAATTAAGATAAATAAACGTTTCTATCTACTACCAGAGGCGTACGACAGGGGATAGTGGCTGGTTGACCCTTCCCAAATTCTACGCCACTGACGAAATTGCTATTTTAGTGTAATTTTTTGATTTTCAATACTTTATATGTAAATAATATACTGCTCATTCGTAACGATAAAATGATTAGTTTTCGAGATATTTGAAATTAAAAATGAAGCGACACAATACATTAATCAAAATAACCGTGTCGTTTCATTTTAAACTTCAAAAATCTCGAAAACTAATGACTTTATCGTTACGAATGAAGAGTATATTATTTTCATAGAGAGTATTGGAGAATCCAAAAATTGAACTAAAATAGCAATTCCGCCAGTGGCGTAGAATTTGGAAAGGGTAAACCATTCACTTTCCCCCATCGTACGCCTCTGGTAATATACACAAACGTTTGTTTAACATAATTTAGTAGTTTGTACAGTACCTATACTTCCTGCCAAGTATGAAAAGAATAAGTGGAATAGTTTTAAAATGCTGAGCAAAAATAATTTTTAAATTTTTAGATAAAACACCCTGTAACTCAGTAAGGAACCACATTTTATTTAAGTGTTTTAGGTTAAATCTTTGTATTTTGTGCTAAGGTTTCTCCAGTTACTATATGGACAATTATTAATGAAACACCCTGTATATCAAACAAAAAAAAGGTGTTGTTGTCTTCCGTTTGGCCCCTAAAGACGATTAAAATCGAGAGAAAATTCAAATTAAAACAGCCAGCTCACAACGCGCCCTCATTGTTCGTGACGTCATATCATTATAATGTTTGAGGTACGCGCCGTTAATTTATTACGTTTGATATTCGTTTTCTTGTTGTAATTATTTTATGATGTATCTCAGCTTTATAAATCTTTAGATATATGCTACGAACTATCATCATCATTCTCTTTGCTTTAACCCTATGCGGGGTCGGCTTCCCTAATTGCATTTCTCCACACAATTCTATCTTGGGTCATATCAATTTTAATCCCCTTTACCAACATGTCCTGCCTAATCGTCTCCTCCCACGTCTTCTTTGGTCTTCTTTTCCTACTCCTTCCAGGAATCTGCACTTCAGCAATTCTTCATATGGGGTGATTAACGTCTCGACGTTGAACATGACCAAACCATCTCAACCTATACTCTCTCATTTTGGCATCAATTGGTGCTACACTTAGTCTTCCCCTAATATACTCATTTTTAATTTTATCCATTTTTGTCACTCCACTCATCCATCTAAGCATTCACATTTCCGCCACATGCGTTCGTTGTTCTTCTTTCTTTTTCACTGCCCAATATTCAGTTCCGTACATCATAGCCGGCCTTATGGCTGTTTTATAGAATTTTCTCTTCAACTTCATTGGAATTTTCCTGTCACACAGCACACCACTCGCCTCCTTCCACTTCATCCATCCAGCTCTAATTCTACTGCATGCATCTCCATCTATTTTTCCATTACTCTGTAATACCGATCCCAGGTACTTAAAACTATTGCTTTTTACACTCAGTTCACCATCCAAAAATACCATTATTATTTGTAGCAACTCCATCTTTAAATGAGCATTCCAAATACTCTGTCTTTGTCCTACTAAGTTTTAAACCTATTTCCTCGAGAGCTTATCTCCACTGTTCCAGTTTTTGTTCTAAGTATCTTTCACTATTTCCTACTAACACGACATCATCAGCATACATTAAGCACCATGGAATGTTACCCTGTCGTTTCGCTGTTATCTGGTCCAAAACTAATGAGAATAAATACGGACTAAGCACTGAGCCTTGGTGCAATCCTTCTTTCACATGAAATTTATCAGTCTCTCCCACACCTGTCCTAATACTAGTCGTTACTCCCTCATACATATCCCTTACAATCTTTACATATTCATCAGGGACTCCTTTCTTATTGAGTGCCCACTACAGAATCTCTCGAGGAACTCTATCATATTATGCTTTCTCAAGATCAATGAATACCATATGAGTGTTTGTCTCTTTACTCCTGTATCTTTCCATCAACTTCCATATAATGAAAATTGCATCTGTTGTTGATCTGCCCTGTATAAAGCCAAATTGATTCTCGGATATTTCGGTCGCTTCACGTATCCGTCTGTCAATTACTCTTTCCCATATTTTCATGGTGTGGCTAAGCAGTTATATAGCCCTGTAGTTTGTACATTCTTGTATACCTCCCTTGTTTTTGTAGACAGGTAGTAGTGTACTGCTTCTCCATTCGTCTGGCATTTGTGCAACTTCCATAATTCTATTAAATAAACCTGCTAGCCACCTTGTTCCTGTCTCTTCCAATGCTCTCCATACTTCCCCAGGAATATCATCTGGTCCTACCGGTTTGCCTTTCTTTATTTTTTGAAGCGCTTGAGCCACTTCCTCGTTTGTTATTTTGGTGACCATTGCTGCTACTGTCTCCGTTGCTACGAACTATACAGGGTGATTGATTAGTGTGAGGAAGCTCAGTATATCTGTTATAGTAAAAATTACAAAAAAAAGTTATTGACAAAAATTGTAGGCAGCTTTAAACTCCACATTTTAAAATTAGCTACAATCTTACAGGGTGTTCCATAAGATGGTGGCAGACCAAACTTATGTTTTTTTAAATGGAACACCCTTTATTTTATTTTAAATTTGAAATCTGCTTCACTTCCACATCACAACAATGTAAGGTTTTATTATGTTATACCGGGTATTTAAAAAGTTATAACCAATATTACCTGAAAATCGTATCAAGTTTAACTCCTTGTATAATTAAAAAAGAGCATAGGAACATTGATCTATTGCAACCATAGTTTTTTAATAATTGTTAAAAATTATAAAACATATTCGTTTTCATAATATTCGTTAAATCAAATACAGGGTAAGTCAAAATGCAAGTACATTATTTTCTTGGTAATTTTAAATATAACACCCTGTATTTTATATCACTATCGAAAAGTACTAATATCGTACTTCAAATTTTATGAAGTACTCCCTATACCTAAAGTTATCAGTTTTCTAGAAATTTTTATTTTTCCATCAAAGTATTAATTTGGTAGATATTTTAACGTTAACCCATAATTATTGTGAGTTGGCCATGATTGATTGGTCAGAAACTGACAGTTTGACATTATTGTTTATTAATTCAGTATTGCGGTACACCGTAAATTAGCAACAATCATTATTTAGTAATTCAGTAATTAATTCAATTTAAAATTAGCAATAATGAATTTTACTACTGACGAAATGGTAGATATGATCTGGATTTTGGGGGAATGCAATAAAAATTCATTACTATCAGCTAGAATTTATCAAGAACGGTTTCCAGATAGGCGGCAACCTAGACAAGATACATTTGAAAAATTGAAAGATCGATTTAACCGCACTGGTTCAGTGGATTATGAAAAACATGAACGAACAAAAACTAGTGTGACAGAGGAAAACGAAATGAGTGTGTTGATGGCAGTTACAGAAAACCCACACACAAGTATAAGGAGTATTTCCAATGAACAAGAACTTAGTTACTACTCTGGTCAAAACATTCTATCTAAAAACAAGATGCACCCTTATCATATTCAAAAGCACCAAGAATTAAATAATGATGATTTTCAGAAACGAATAGTATTTTGTGAATGGGCTTTAGAAAAAATTAATGAGCAGAGAGATTTTTTTGATTATGTCCTATTTGGTGATGAAGCTACATTCCATCGAAACGGTTCTGTTAATAGGCATAACTTTCACTACTATTCAACAAGTAATCCATACCACATAGTAACACATAGTCAAACAAGATGGTCTCTAAATGTGTGGGGAGGTATCGTCGGTAACCATGTAGTAGGACCATATTTTTTTGAAGATAATTTAAATGGTGAGATTTATTTAGATTTTATCGTAAATCAGTTACCGATATTATTAGAAGAGGTTCCACTTAATATACGTGAACAAATGTGGTTTCTACATGACGGTGCTCCTGCGCACCACAACGAATTAGTACGTGGTGAACTTAATGATCAGTTTGGTGAAAGATGGATCGGAAGGGATGGACCAGTAAGGTGGCCCCCAAGGTCACCAGAGTTCAATAAAATGGACTCATTTTTTGGGGTTACGTTAATAACGAAGTATATAAAATACCTGCAACAACAAGAGATGATATGAAAAATAGAATCCGAATTGTATTTCAGAATATTTCTTTACAAATGCTTAGTAATGTAAGCAACTCTTTCAATGACCGCTTTCAAGTATGCATAGATGTTTTTGGGGAGGTCATTTTGAACACCTTACTTAAGTAAGATAAGTTAAAATTAGTGTTGTTTTTTAGTTTTTTGTGTTGTTATTTTTTTTTTAATTTTGCGTCGGTTATTTTTTATAAATTTTATTTAAAATAAATTGTTTTCTTTTCTGTGTCGTTATTTCGTTACTGAATTAATAAACAATAATATCAAACTGTCAGTTTCTGACAAATCAATCATGGCCAACTCACAATAATTATTGGTAAACGTTAAAATATCTACCAAATTAATACTTTGATGGAAAAATAAAAATATCTAGAAAACAGATAACTTTAGGTATAGGGAGTACTTCATAAAATTTGAAGTACGATATTAGTACTTTTCGATAGTGATGTAAAATACAGGGTGTTATATTTAAAATTACCAAGAAAATAATGTACTTGCATTTTGACTTACCCTGTATTTGATTTAACTAATATTATGAAAACGAATATTTTTTATAATTTTTAACCATTATTAAAAAACTATGGTTGCAATAGATCAATGTTCCTGTACTCCTTTTTAATTATACAGGGAGTTAAACTTTATACGATTTTCATGTAATATTGGCTATAACTTTTTAAGTACCCGGTATAACATAATAAAACTTTACATTGTTGTGATGTGGAAGTGAAGCAGATTTCAAATTTAAAATAAAATTCAGGGTGTTCCATTTAAAAAAACATAAGTTTGGTCTGCCACCATCTTATGGAACACCCTGTAAGATTGTAACTAATTTTAAAATGTGGAGTTTAAAGCGGCCTACAATTTTTGTCAGTAACTTTTTTTTGTAATTTTTACTATAACAGATCTACTGAGCTTCCTCACACTAATCAATCACCCTGTATGTATATTTCATAATATTTGAGTGTTTTTGGCAAGCCAATTTTTTTAATGACCGAAGAGGGTTTATCTAAACTTTAACTCACCCATTATGAACAAAAATCTTTATTATTATGATTAGTTTATTTTAATTTTATAGTAAAAACAGTTCCAACACACTATTGTATAGGTAAATAAATATCATTCAATATGTAATGTACATCTACCAAAACATACCAAAATTGTATTTTTATTTGTTCAAAATACACTTGATTTATTAAAAAAATAATAATAAGTAGACAACAGTTATTAAATACTTTTATTAAAATTATTTTCACACATACATAAAGACCTTGAGAATGTCTTTAATCTCAAGTAAAATTTAATAAAAAATAATAATAATAAAATATAAAAAATTAAAAATTAAAAAAAAAATTCGACCTGGTAAAAGGTATTTTAGTTTAAAAAGCCCCTATAGGGCTACAAACATAGAAACAAAACGTTTTCGCTCTGTAACAAGAGCATCATCAGTGTTACAAGAACATGATGAGCCAACCAAAAAATACAAAGGTTAAAGCCTTTCAAAAACAGACTAAAAGTCTTATATAGATGCCAACATGGCAAAATCCAAAGGATGGATAAAAATGCTATCGCTACGGCCCTAGGGCAACATATGACTCCCACGCGTGATAAGTGGGTCAATAGGTAACATTGGGTGATTATGTTACAAGAGGTGACAGTCACATCTTGTAATGATTAATGAAGAATATTTAAGAATATTAATAAAATGAAGAATATTTTGAAATATTAAACAATCTCACACAAATAATATCTAAAAAACAACAAGAAATCTATAATAATAGAAGAAGACAACCAATAATCCAACCCTGATGAAGTTGAGTAAGATAAAGTTAAAATAAATAAAATAAAATATAAATTCAAAAATAGATATTTACAATTATAATAATAATATTTCAATATAAAATAAATAAATAAAAATAATAATTCAATACATAATTCATAAAATTAAAAAAAAAACTACTAACTCTCTTCTGAAAATAGAGGGACTGTCTTTATAAGGGAGTTGATAGTACCAAAAATATTTTAAATTGTTTATTTAAATTTATTTGTTAAACGTAATTAATAGATTATGGCAAATTGTTAATTGCAAAAATAGATTTAATAGTTGAGTAAAAAATGTAAAAATATAAAAAAAAATAACTGTAATCCCATCAGGAAAAAACGACCTGGATTAGTCACTAGAGGCCAGGTCATATGTATAAATAATAAATAAATAAAAATAAATAAAAAAAGTCACATCTTGTAACATAATGACCTAATGTTACCTATTGACCCACTTACCACGCGTGGGAGTCATATGTTGCCCTAGGGCCGTAGCCATAGCAATTTTAACCATCCTTTGGATTTTGCCATGTTGGCATCTATATAAGACTTTTAGTCTATTTTTGAAAGGCTTTGACCTTTGTATTTTTTGGTTGGCTCACCATGTTCTTGTAACGCTGATGATGCTCTTGTTGTAGAGCAAAAACGTTTTGTTTCTATGTTTGTAGCCCTATGGTGCTTTTTAAACTAATATACCGTTTACCAGGCCAACATTTTTTATTAAATTTTACTTGTAATTAATGGTATACAGCCAGCTACAGGAAAGTTTTCCTTGTGGATCTTTAATGTCGTTTCAACATGCATGTAACCACTTATTAAACCCCGTTTCTTATCGACTGGTAATCTAATAAATATTTTATTGGGGGTTTTAATGGTTGTACTTTAACACAATGGTACTAAAAAACACTTGTAGTATTTACTTTTATTTTCCATAGTAAATAGGCATCACAAACAATAGCAGAGCTTACCTCATTAAATGGTCTTGAAGTAGCGAAGGCATATCCTTAATATTAAGTCCTGTAGAGTCAGTAAAAGCTCCACCAAAGCCAATAATTTCTTGAAACTTGATATGGCTGTCAATATAAACGTTGGGATTAACAGTATCTAAAGCAGCAGGAGAATAAGGCCTTCCTTCTTTGTATACTACCCAGGGATTAAAGTCTGGTTCGCCACATATTTTGATACCTGAATAGTCGTTGTTTTCACAAATTCGATCAGAATATGGTATTCGGCATTCTTCAGGTGGAGGATTGCTTAATGTTTTTACGCTCTTAGTTAGTCGTTCTCCTTGTTTATTTGATGTATATACAACGTATTGGTCAGATGGTAACCTTTGTACAGGGGGAATTGTATGGCATCTGCTATCGGTACAAACACATACTGTGCCTCCGTTTCCATAATCTCTGCTGACACAGGTTTCTAAACATACAATAAATGAAATTCCTGAAATAAAAAAATATCGTTATAGATCAGGACATTTAGGAAAAAATAAGTCGATTTTTAAATACAAAATATCGACTTGCTACTTTTTGCATTCTGTTCGGAATGACATCAGCAAAAAAGTCTTTAATTGATTCAATAAAATTGTGTTTTGACTAGGAAAGTTTTGGAGTAGTTCTGATTTCTTCCATTATATAGGTATGTATTTTGGGCTGCTGAATCCGAATATGAGGTTTGCGGACAAAATTTCTTGCCGGAAAATTGAAAAAATCGCGAAAAAAGCAAAAAACTTTTAGTAAACAGTCTGTTAACAAAAATTAAAGTACTGAAAATGATCTACAAATATCACTATTTACTTTTTTTTAGACTAGTCCTGTCGCCAAGGGGGGTACAACGGCCTCCTGTATTCAGATGGACCTACCCAAGTTTTTTTTATGTATTTTGACTTGTAGAACACGAATTTTTTGGGTAACAGTTGATCCGGATGTCGATAAGATTGTTATAAACCAAGAAGTTGAGGAATCACATAACAGCAATTTCTCGCAAAACAAAACATTTTTTTGTATTTTTTGGGCCATTGTAACCAAAAAATGTTCCTACAAATTTTTTCTTAGGATGCATAGTTTTCGAGATAAACGCGGTTGAACTTTCAAAAAATCGAAAAATTGCAATTTTTGAACCCGAATAACTTTTGATTAAAAAATAAAATAGCAATTCTGCTTACCGCCTTTAAAAGTTTAAGTAAAATTTTATCTGTTTTGTATATTTGCATTGCTAAAAATTTATTTTTTGATTGTTAAAAAAGCTATAAACACATAGTGTTTCCCGTGCCTAATACATGCGTGTTAATGCATGCTACGTAGAAATAGCGCCGCTTGCACTTTTACCTCCTCTACCTACTCATTCGATTTTAAATGAGAAATCATTGAAAACATCACTCAAGCACTAGGTGTTTATAGCTTTGTTTTAACAATAAAATAATAAATTTTTAGCAATACAAATAATTAAAACCGATATAATTTGACTTGAACTTTCAAATGCGGTTAGCAGAATTGCTATTTTATTTTTTAATCAAAAGTTATTCGGGTTCAAAAATTGCAATTTTTAGATTTTTTGAAAGTTCAACCGCGTTTATCTCGAAAACTATGCATCCTACGAAAAAATTTGTAGGAACATTTTTTGGTTAGAAAGGCCCAAAAAATACAAAAAAAATGTTTTCTTTTGCAAGAAATCGCTGTTATGTGATTCCTCAACTTCTTGGTTTATAACAATCTTATCGACATCCGGATCAACTGTTACCCAAAAAATTCGTGTTCTACAGGTCAAAATACATAAAAAAATCTTGGGTAAGTCCATCTGAATACAGGAGGCCGTTGTACCCCCCCCCTGGAGACAGGACTAGACGAACCGTTAGGTCTAAAGTACAAGTTGAAAATTTGCCAAGTTTTAACGGTCTCGGCAAAACCCACTTTTTACATTCCAAAACTTTAGTTTTTATTAGAATACTGTCATTTGGTAAATTTCTCCTAGTTTTCTGTAAAAATAATGAATGTTAGTTCATAGGTACGGCATGCCTCTTGTGACAGCTTCCATGAGTCCATTTCGTCCTAAGAGGCCGGAAATGTCTCTGCTTTTCCCTTAGAGCCACAGAAGATTGGGCACAGATGGAGTCACAGTTTCATTTGGTGTGAACATTTCCTTCGGATCTGTCATCTTGATGTCTAATAAACCTTGAGGTTTTGTCCTTTTAAAATAAATTAGTTGAACAGCTCCCTGACTTTCATAAACCTCAGGCGCGGGTTTCTTTTTTATCCGAGGAATGGATTGCTTAGGAGCTACTGCATGTTTTAGTGCAATACAAGAAATGCCACATATGACGTGAAAAATGTAATATAGCGTTATCGTATACCTGCTGTGTAAAGCACGGCAGGTCAATTTTCTGCGGATCGCCTGCGAATGCTGACACTTCCAGGCGAAGAGCTTCTGTATAGGATGAACAAAACCCCAAAGAGGAAACTACATCAACTAATTTTCTTGAGCCGTACTTTTTGTAGAGAAAACGGCAAACCCTGCAAGGAATGGTGAGACCAACTATCTGGGCCTTACTGCCGCTACAAGACTTTGAGCAAGCGCGTTGCTTATCTGGAAGTGTCAGCAATCGCAGGTGATCCACAGAAAATTGACCAGCCGTGCTTTACACAACAGTTGTAAGAAAACGCTGATTTTAAGCCTTTCTATGCCAGGCCTTAATTTGCATGTTGGTCCCTCAATTGCAAAGGTTTTTCATGCTTAGAGTCCCATTGCCTTATACAGAGAGAGTCTGTAAAGTGGAATAAATTCAATATCTCAAATACTAATTGTTTTTTTGGAAAATGCTCAGACCCGTCGATTAGTATTTCAAATTGTCCTTTTTGACATTCAATAATAATGTATACAGGTTGTCCCAATTTAGAGATATGACGTCATCGTTGATTTTCTTAAATGGCAACACTGTCATTTTGATAGCTATTTTGATAGGGTGTGTAAAGTTATACACAACTGCAAAATTTCAAATTTGTATTCTCTACCATTTAGATGATAATAAAAAATAACAAAGTTATGAAAAAGAAGTAATCCAACTAATAAATGAATTTAATTATTTCAATAAATTAAGCAAAAACTCATAATGTTGCCCTCAATTATTGTCAAATTGTCAATGGGCAACGTTATGAGCATTTGCTTAATTGAAATAAATAAATTCAATTATTATTTGATTACTTCTTGTTCTTCATAACTTTGTTATTTTTTATTATCTTGTAAATGGTAGGGAATAAAATTTTGAAATTTTTCAGATGTGTATAACTTTACACTCGCTATCAAAATAGCTATCAAAATGATAGTGTTGCCATTTAAGAAAATCAACGATGACGTCATATCTCTAAATTGGGACACCCTGTATACATTATTATTATATGTCAAAAATGACAATTTGATATACTAATCGACGGGTCTGAGCATTTTTCAAAAAAACAGTTAGTATTTTAATTATTGAATATATTCCAAATTACAGCTATAACTTTGTTATTTTCTATTATCTTGTAAATGGTAGAGAATAAAAATTTGATATTTTGCAGTTATGTATAACTTTACAAACCCTATCAAATTAGCTATCAAAATGACAGTGTTGCCATTTAAGAAAATCGACGATGACGTCATATCTCTAAATTGGGACACCCTGTATACATTTTTATTGAATGTCAAAAAGGACAATTTGAAATACTAATCGACGGGTCTGAGCATTTTCCAAAAAAACAATTAGTATTTGAGATATTGAATTTATTCCACTTTACAGACTCTCTCTGTATATGCCTCGCATATAAATAAACAAATAAATGACCAAAAAATGTTTTTTAATGAGTTTTTTAACCAACTTAAACGTTTTCTTTTCAAAAGTACTCATCAGAGAGCAAAACCAACTTGAAAAAATTTAACTAACTTAACCTCAAAACATGACACTACGCAAAGGCCGACTCCGCATCTTGCACACATGTATCTCGATTCGCGTCTTTTTTTGCTGGCATTTTCTGTGGCTACAAACGCTTCACCTTCTAGCAGCTACCTATGATCGTTGCCACCAGTGCTACAATATAGCATATATCTAAAATATGTGAACAAATATATACGGCAATGGGTCCGCATGACCTGTCTTAGGTGCCAACATTTTGAGGCTTTGGGAATAATAATCTAACATTTTCTGATATATTTCTACGGCATTGGGACACCAATGAGTCTAAAATTGTATAAGCAACGCATATTTTAAGCTTTGGTAAATTGAGACCATAACACCTTGAACGTATGTATACGGCGGCTGAGAATACAGACCCACGTTTTCAAAAACATATATATGCAGCGTTGGGACAGAAAGGGTTAACGTACATACAATCGACGGATACCACACTTTTTAAATCAAAAATTTAAAAAAGTAAATTTTCAGACTGCCTAAAGACAGCGATTATTATTCCTCTTCATAAGGGTGGTGAAAAATCTAATGCTTGCAACTATAGACCTGTTGCCCTACTACCGGTACTCTCCAAAATTATTGAATGACTTATAAAATCTTTACTCATGTCCGCTTTTTTTATAACAACATTTTATCACAAAATCAGTTCGGCTTTTTAACTAATAAATTTACTACTGAAGCCATGCTTTCTGTACTTCATGATATTTACCAATCACTAAACAATAATTGTTATATTGCTACTATTTTCTGTGACTATGCCAAAGCTTTTGATTGTGTAAATCACGACATTTTGATTAAAAAACTAAATTTCTATGGAATTTGAGGTATTTCTTTGAATTGGTTCTAATCGGACTTGAATAATAGAAAACAACTGGTTAGAGCAAATGATACTGACTCTAGTCTCAAAAACATTGTATGTGGAGTACCACAACGTTCAGTATTCAATACTGTATTCAAATTGGGCAGCTGTACTAGAACCCCAAAAAGGAAGATCATACCGAAGATGAGACTTGAGCAAAGAAAAATATTATGTTATTGTAGAAGATGCTAAATTGAGTTCCTTCGAAACAGATCTTATAGCATAGCAGGCTGAGGTGAGTCTCTAATTTAACAGATCGACTTGAAGGGACCATTTGAGGTTGCTGTCTAAAAATACCAAGAAATTTTATAGAATCAACGGTACAGATCTGGCTGTTATTAATAAGCAGGTGTTGAAGAGCACCTTTATAGGATACTGCTACTGTCTTATCCACGTTAAAGGAGAGTAAATTAGAGTCAGACCAGGTTTTTATCGTAAGCAGATCAGAAGTTCTAGTTGCATGAAGAGCTGCAATAGTTGAGTTGCTCCAAGTGATACTGGTATCTTCAGCAAAGAGAAAAAATTTTCCATCGATTTTTAATTTAGTGATGTCATATGACATATTATGACATATGACATCACTAAATTAAAAATCGGTGGAAAAATTTTTTCTTTTTGCTGAAAATACCAGTCATATGATATCACTAAATTAAAAATCGATGGAAAATTTTTTCTTTTTGCTGAAGATACCAGTATCACTTGGAGCAACTCAACTATTGCAACTTTTCATGCAACTATAACTTCTGATCTGCTTACGATAAAAACCTGGTCTGACTCTAATTTACTCTCCTTTAACGTGGATAAGATAGTAGCAGTATCCTATAAAGGTGCTCTTCAACACCTGCTTGTTAATAACAGCCAGGTCTCTACCGTTGATTCTATAAAATTTCTTGGTATTTTTAGACAGCAACCCCAAATGGTCTCTTCATATCGATCTGTTAAGTAAGAGACTCGCCTCAGCCTGCTATGCTATAAGATCTGTTTCGAAGGAACTCAATTTAGAATCTTCTAAAATAACATATTTTTCTTTATTCAAGTTTCATCTTCGATATGATCTTCCTTTTTGGGGTTCTAGTACAGCTGCCCAATTTGATGTGCCCAAAAACCACACATTGCAGAAGTCACTTCAAAGATCACGGAATTTAACCCTTTCATCTTTGTATATTTTAGAAACTGTTTGCTTAATCCGTAAACACCTGCATATCTTTCCAGTAAGGCCTCATCATGACTACTCCACCAGAAATTCAACTTTTGATGTCTATTTACCAATCCCGTCCTTTGAGTTAATAAAGAAATCTATATTATATATCGCAAAAAAACTATACAATCATCTCCCTGTACAACTTAAATCTGCAACATATTTATTCAAGTTCCGTAAAATGACATAAGCCCATTTATATAAAAGACCATATTATTCAGTAGAAGGGTTTCTTAATGACTACCTAATTAAGAAATTACGGTAATGTACAAGTAACTAAAGCATATTTTATCTATATTTGGGTGTCACATACAGGAGCTTAAACTTATTAGTTCATATGTTTATATTTTATTATGTTGTATGTTCAATTTGTAATTTATATTAGTTCACTTAATTTCAACTTAATACTTAAACTTAACTATTCTCATCAGGAAATAAGCCACAGTTGCCACATCGGACGTCGTTGTCAAAATACAAAATATTAATAAATTAAACAAAAATGTTGTTGCTTAGTAAAAAACTATTAAAAAATAATTTAATTTAATCTGACTCATTTATATCGGCAATTCAACATCCTATTGAACTCAATAAAACAATTGACATTAGTAAATTGTGTCAAATGCATACATAACTCTTTAATTTTAGTACACTTGAACTTTTTGATTTAACAGATTCCATAAATATGCATAATGATAATTTTGAAATATATTCTACTCTGATTCTTTTAAATAAATAAATATGTAATAAAATATTTAAATAATAAATATATGCATTTATAAATTTTACAAACATAGTCCTTGATTTGATCGGGGTAGTGAACTTCAGATTAATTACTATTTTTGTTATTTATTAAAGAAATAATGCAACCAATATTTTAACCAGCATTTTAAATTTAATTTAATCTGTTATTTTACAATAGTTGGACAACAAATATCTTGTCTCGAGCGTGATGGACAGTATAAAGGGCAAAGATCGCAGTGTATAAAACAAAACATTCACATTCACCGGTGAATGTCGACATACACCAATTTCGGACTTTCACAGTTACATATTATATAATACATATATCGGTCAATCCAACTATTCGAGTACCCTATTTAGTTTTATTAGAATGAATAATGTGTAGCCTAAGCTTAAGCTTAAGTCGGTGCTCCACATTCCACTATTATTATTCAGGCGTCCAACTGCACATAAACTACGCATTAGCATAAAACATTAGTTTGCACAATATTTCCACAACGTAATAAAAACTACACCCACACAAGCCTGCACATAATGACTCTGACGGGACCATGTACATTTGCATCCATTTGTTTGCAACACTCACTGCCTTATTCACTCACGCTCTTGTGCATTTTCTTACTGCATAATTTTAATTCGCGGTATAATTAGGAAACTTTGTTTATTTCAAAAACTTTATTATAAATTCTGGAGAGCACGATGAGTTATGACTATAAAATAGATACAGGATCAACAAACATACACTGGGGTGCAAAATTAACCGGACACCCTAAATATGGGTCATTTTTGATGTCTCGAATTTCCTAAACCTGTTGTCCGATTTAAGTGATTTTCTTAATATGTTATAGCCTTATTCTTTATCAATATCGCTGTAATAATATTGTGGCTCAGCAGGTAAATATTCATTGCATACCGGGTGTACCAATGAAACTATGATTTTTTCTTAAATTCCGCATCATCCTGTGGAATATTCTAGCATTTATAAAATACTCAAATTAAAACCCAACTATAGCCTTATGTTTTCTCAACATTCTGTTTTTTGATTCATTCGCTTAAGTAGGACCATAAAAAAGTTAGGACATTTGACAACTAACCATATTCTTGATCAATACAGGGTGTTTCTAAATAAGTGCGACAAACTTTAAGGGGTAATTCTAATGAAAAAATAATGACAGTTTGCTTTATAAACCTATGTCCGCAAATGCTTCATTTCTGAGATAGAGGGTGTTGAAATTTTTCTTACAAACTGACGATTTATTTATTGCTTAAAAACCAGTTAAAGATATACAAATGAAATTTCGTGGGTGTTAAGATGTAGTTATTGTACATTTCTTTACATACAAGTATGAATTTAATATTCACCATTGTCGCGCATACGGGTAATATAAGCCCTCATATTACCCGTATGTGCGCCAATGGTGAATATTAAATTCTTAATTGTATGTCAAAAAATGTGCAATAACTACTTCTTAAAACCCACCAAATTTCATTTGCATACCTCAACCGGTTTTAAAGCAATAAATAAATCGTCAGTTTGTAAGAAAACTTTCAACACCCCCTATCTCGGAAATGAAGAATTACCCCTTAAAGTTTGCCAATTATGCTTTAAAAACACGCTGTATTGATGAAAAACATGGCTAGTTGTTAAATTACCTACAACATAAGCGAATGAACCAAAAAACAAAATGTTGAGAAAACATGAGGGTATAGTTTGATTTTAATTTCAGTATTTTATAAGTGCTAGAATATTCCACAGGGTGATGTGAGCTTTGAGAAAAGAACACAGTTTGATTGATACACCCGGTATACAATGAAAATTTAACTGTTTAGCAACAATACTATTACACCGATATTGCTAAAGAATAAGGCTATAATATATTAAAAAAATCACTTAACTCGGACAACAGGTTTAGGAAATTCGAAACATCAAAAATGACCCATTTTTAAGGTGTCCGGTTAATTTTGCACCCCAGTGTAGAAAGAATATTAAAAATAGCATACTCCGCAATAAATATTATACAGTTCATTAACAATTGTTCATATCGTAACTGGAGAAACCTTAGCACAAAATGCGAAGTTTTAACCCAAAACACTTAAATAAAATATTCCTCCTTACCGAGATACAGAGTGTTTTATTACAAATGTTCTAAAACGATTTTAGCCCATGGTTAAAGCACCTTTTAATATTTTTTGTTCAAACTTGACACACATGCTAGGGTACTTTAACTAGTCTTAATAGATAGTTTTCCGCTGTTACCAGAGGCGTGCTGTTGGGATATATACTTCCTTTTGGCCCCTTTTCCCCCTAACAATCTACGCCACTGTCGTAATAATCATCTCAGCATGTTTTTTTGATTTTTCGTTACTTTTAACTTCGTTACTTTTTTTTAAAATGAGGATATTTGGTTCGACCTAAGTAAATTTAAGTTTCTAACCATGCGTGTTTAGGGCAGTCAATGAGGGTATTTGGCTCCGAATTCCATCCTACTACATCGATTTACTTGATATTTTCACAGTAAGTAGGGAATAACTCAAGAAACAAAGTCTACCCTATGCCGATGTGCACTTTTATCTTGGGGGTGGTTCCCACCCCTTCTCGAGGGTGAAAAATTTTTTGGTTAAAATAGCCACGGAAGAGGCTAGAGAACCTAATTTTAACCCTCCGTTACTCGCACACGGTGTGGGAGACCGGGCCTGTAAATAAATTCCTGTAACTCTGCTTGTAGTGGGGATTTTGAATGGCTACTTCGTATACTTCTTCAGTGGTCAATCAACTGTGGGTAAAGTCAGTTCGCAGTGTAAAAAATAGTACTGTCCTTTTGTTATTACGCAACACGGTCCCGTACACCGTGTGCGAGTATTTGTGCACCAATTTTTGTGTTTGGATCACACATCGATATTTTTAATTAGTAAGGTAATTTAAGAACTTTTCCTTATTTTCAATATTTATAGATTAGTTTATTTATATTTATATATATATATATATATATATATATATATATAAATATAAATATATAACTTACCCAGAACCATCAGAATGAGGTTTAGGGAGATATGTGGTTTACCAACAGAACAAGTACCAGTCGTAACACCAGGAACTTCAGATCGCTGTGCTGTTTGTGATTGGAAGAAAAATAGAAAAACAAAGTTTTACTGCCAAATATGCTCAAAATATCTGTGTTTGGAACACCATTGTTCCAATGAATGTGACACCATTGTGTATTTCATGTTTTAAAAACGTTAATTAATTTTTATAACTTTTTTTGTTACTACAATTACTCTTTATTTTTAATTTTTTTGTGTATTGAATTAAGATCTAAAGTTCTTAGGAAACAAATTTAACCATATTCAATTTTTTTTTCACTTCCAAAGTTTTTGTATATACATATAAATGGATAACAATGAAAATTATTAAATTTTTGATTAAAGTAATATAATGTGAACACAAACGCATATCTACAAAATTATATGATCATATATTCATTAAATAATTTAATCGTACACAATTTTGCAAAAAAAAATAATTTTAGAACACTGCTGACCCATATTTTTGGACCCGGTCTCCTGCACCGTGCGCGAGTATCCGATCACAAAAAGTTGGCGCGAGTAACGAAAGGTTAAGCAAAAACTGTTCTATAATTATTTTTTGAAAACTCGATACTTTTTGAGTTATTCGTGGTGAAAATTGGCCATTTTCATTGAAAAATGACACCTTTTCGGACGGATTTTTGCGAATAACTTAAAAACTTTACATCTAACAAAAAAACTATATAAAATATTTCTGTAGGTTATAAAAAACAAAGAGATTCGTTCTTCCATAAATCTTCTAGTTAAAATACAAAGAGCGATATGGTAGGTAAGAAGAGTTCGTTTTTTTTTTGCTGCATGCTCAAACCGGTGTATTCAACTTGAAATAACAGAGCAACTGTCGATTTTAGGTATATAATGATACTAATAACTTTTGTAGTGCTTGAAAAGACCTTTAAAATGAGCAATACTAAATTTCGATTATATTCAAACTAAGCGAGATATCCTGCAAAATTTGCATGTATTGATGACTAATATATTTTAAGAAGAAATGAGAAGTATATTTAACCCCTCATCCATTAGAACTTAAATCCATCGTTTTACTTCTACAATACTTTTTATTATAGTGGTATTTCTATGTTCAGAAACTTGGACTAGATTAAAATGAATGTTTTCTGAAAAAAATAAGATCAAAATATAGAGTGCATTTTTAAATTTTCTTAAAAATCTTCCTTTTCCTCCATGTAACTCGAAAAAGATAAGAGATACGAAAAAAACATATTACACAAAAATGTAGGGCGTTATCGGGTAAAAGCTTATTTTCTATTATTCATTACTATATCTCTTATTATTTTCAACTTACATGGAGAAAAATGAAGATTTTTAAGAACATTTTAAAATGCGCTCTATAATTTGATCTTTTTTTTTTCAAAAACCATTCATTTTAAACCCGTCCAACTTTTTGAACATAGAAGTAACGCTATAATAAAAGGAATTGTGGAAGGAAAACGATGCATTATTTATATTTTGGTGGAATGCATTTTTTCTTAAATATAATTAGTTATCAATTTTGTTTGCAGCATATCTCGCTTAGTTTTAGGGTCGGTTGTTCGAACGTTAGTCAAAAATGATCATTATCAAATATTTAATTACTGTCACAACTGTCAATGTCAACTTTGATTTTGTTGCTGAAAACATAATTATTGAGTAGAATTATGAAATTAGTTAATCAATTATGTTAATATTTGTTATGTTAATTAATTAACTAATCTCATAATTATAATCAATTATGTTTTCAGCAACCCAACCAAAGTTGACATTGACAGTAGTGACAGTAATTAAATATTTGATAGTGATCATTGTTTATTAGCGTTCGAACAACCGGCCCTTAATATAATGGACCTTTAATATAGCTCATTTTAAAGGTCTTTTCAAGGACTACAAAAGGTATTAGTAGCATTATACACCTAAAATCGACCGTTTCTCTGTTATTTCAAGTTGAATACACCAATTTGAGAATGTACCAAAAAACAAACTATTTTCACCTACCATATCTCTTTTTGTATTATAACTAGAAGATTTATTAAGACAAGTGTCTCTTTGTTTTTTTGTAACCTACAAAAATGTTTAATATAGTTTTCTTAGTTAGATGCATAGTTTTTAAGGTATTCGCAAAAAACTTTTCGAAAAGGTATTATGTTTCAATGAAAATTTTTTGCTCTATTAGAAATCCAATGAAATCAATGAATTTGTGGTCATCTGATTGAATACAACCAATAAAACCAACATTATACTGAAAACAGATCCCATGGGCTGTTTTCACTCAATCATGTAGCTATGGATACCTACATTTCGTTTCATTTCGATTTTGACATTTCAAATATTCAATATTTCAAAATGTCACGATTTGGTTGTAATACTGATGAGAATATTAATGAAATTATCGAATCAAATATACCAAAGAATACTGTTTACAGTAAAAAATTTGTATGGAAAGCGTTTATGGACTTTTGCAATGATAGAAAATATGAATTAGAGGGAAATCGGACGGTGGAAGAATTGGCGTCGATTTTAAAGGATTGGGCTGTGAACATGAGAAGAAAAGATGGTACAGAGTTTAAAGAAGCTACTGTCAAAACCATGTGGAACCTAACAAGTAAGCTTTTACAAGAAAAGTATTATAAGGAAATGAAAGTTATTATTGACCCATTCAAAAGCGTTGTATTTCAACAAGCGCGAGCTGCCCGCGATTCTATACGACGAAAACTACAATCGGATCCCTGTAAAAGGAAACAAAGTTCAGAGGCATTGAGTGCAGTAGAAATAACAAAAATGATAAATTTGTGGAACGAAGACACCCCTTAAGGGCTACAACGGAAATTCTATCACATAACCGCAGTAGAATTAGCTTGGCGAGGTGGGGAAGCTACTGCTTGTTTGATTGACTTTTTTTGTATTGAAACAAATAACGATGGTTCTGTAACAAATCGAGTACAATATAACCCTGTATTCAGCAAGACTTGCCAAGGTGGTTCAAGAAGGTGTACTGACAGCAAATTTTTAATAGAAAACAACTATTTAAAAAATTGTTATCAAAAAGGGGCCCAAATATTAAAACGGATAGATTATTCCTAAGAACAAATCGTTACTGGAAATCCGAAAATGATCATTGGTATGATAATATGCCCATTGGAAAAAATATGATTCAAAATTGGACAAAAACGTCTGCTGAAGCGATTGGCTTGAAAACCAAGGAAAAAAAAATTACTAATCACTCCAATAGATCGACCGCGGTCAGTTGGTTGGCCAAAAGTGGTGTTCAAGAGCAAGAGCTTATAAAAATTACGGGGCATAACAATCCCAACTCAATAAAACCGTACTTGAACATTGACGAAGAACATCATAATAAAATTATTAACAGCATGCGTAGTGGAAATACATCTTCATCAGTTATAGAAACTAACATGTCTGGATCTTCATTAAATTTTTCTAATTGTTCCTTTGTTAATTGCACATTTAAATAAATTGTTTCTGCTCTGTATTTTTTTTTCATAACCAGCAAAAAATTTTCTATCCGAATAACCCTCGAACATTGATAAATGCTCAAAAATTTTTTAACAACTTTCTCAAGCTTGTTGCTTCCAGGCAACAGATCTCCGCCTACGGCGTCGGTCTGTTTCCAAGCAACAAGCTTTCGAAATCTGTTATAAAATGTTTTCGAACAATTATCAATATCCTTGGGTTATTACTACTGAAAATGACAAATTTTCAACTACGAATATCTTAAAAAGTATCGAGTTTTAAAAAAAAATTATAGCACAGTTTTTGCTTAGAATTAGGTTCTCTAGCGAATGCCGTGTTAATTTTAACCAAAAAAATTTCCACCCTTAAGAAGGGGTGGGAACCACCCCCAAGATAAAAGCACACATCGGCATAGGGTAGACTTTGAATTAGGAGATAAGTTAGAAGCTAGGCCCAAAATTTCATTAAAATCCATGCAGTAGGATAGAATTCGGAGGTAATATCCTATTCTTGCTCCAATTGACTGGCGTAGTTGTATCATTTTGAAACCCACGATTGACTTAAAATCGTGAGGAGATCAACCTTAGCTAAAATATCTCCTCCTCACCACCACAAAGACAATCATGGAAATCATTGCCCTAGCTAACTGTTCTCAGAGGTAGTTTTCTAGCTAGATAGGTAATAAATAAAATAACTAATGTTAGCAAAAACTATCAGAAGGGATATCAAAGTATAATAGAAAAAATGAAAAAAAAAACAAATTATTCAGTCAGTAGGTAGTAGGGTGGTCCAAAAACTGAATTTTTTTTTTAAGAAACCTAGGGACCCTCCGATTTTGTTATATCTAATAAAAGAATAATCTATGCCAAATCTTTACACTCCAGAACATATGGAAAGCAGTGCTTAACAACATTTAGTTTTCATAAATTTCCGTAAAACACTTAAGTTTAGAAAATGTTTGTTTGTTTGTTTTTCAAGATTCAGAAGTTAACAAAGCTGTTGATCTCTTTATTACAGTTGATATTAAACATTTTCAGCATTTTCAACATAAGGGTACCGGGGTGGAAAGGAGTTATAAAACATCAAATATTTGTTAGTTTCGGGTATTTGACATAAATAATATTTGGACATGATCCTGCAGAATTACCGCTTTCAAGAAGTTCTGTAGAAAGGAAACTAAAAGCAGCAAGACAGAATTTTTCAACAGAGATTAAATCAAACTTAGGCATCAAAGAACCAATTGTTGTTAATTGGGACAGCAAAATCCTCCCCGATATTTTAAGTTCACAAAAGTTAGATAGACTACCAGTACTAGTTTCCTATGCTGGTGGAAATAAGAGACTACTGGGGGTACCAAAATTGGCTAGTGGAACAGGTTTGAACACTGGAGATTCAGTACTTAAAACTCTTAAAACATGGAATCTCGATGATAAAGTCATTGGTATGGGCTTTGACACAACAGCCGTCAGTACTGGTCTTGCACTTTCCTTGAAAATAAGCTGAATAAAGAACTTCTATGGTTGCCGTGTCGCCATCACATAATGGAAATCATTTTGAGCAAAGTATTTGCATTGTGTTTGGAACCTTCAAGCTCTCCTGAAATTCCCATATTTAAAAGGTTGAAGTAATCATGGAATGCAGATGATCGATCAGATTACACACCATTAATTTTTCCCCCTGGAGAAGTTGAGTTAAAAAACAGTGCCATCGAGTCCTTGCTACATCATCTTAGTAAGAAAGACCAGCCTCGAGATGACTACCTAGAACTTATTGAACTGACGCTGTTGGTGTTGGGACAACCAATAGAAAAAATTCACTGGAGAGCACCTGGGCCTATACACCACGCTCGGTGGATAGTGGAAGTTATTTATGCATATAAGTTGTACTTTTTCTTAGGTCAAGGAGTTTACCATCTCACAAACAAGAAGAAAGAAAACTTAGACAGATTTATTCGTTTCGGTGCACTTCTGTATGTGAAAAACTGGTTTTAGGCTCCAATCAGCGCCAATGCAGCTTTCAACGACCTAATTTTTTGGAAAGAAGCTGGGAAATACAGCGTCATTGATGAAGATATAGCTAAAACTATCAAAAAAGCCTTGCAGCCACATTTGTGGTACCTATCTGACGAAATTGTCGGGTTATCACTTTTTTTAAAATAAAGTGAGCCTTGAAAACCAAGTGAGCATAGTGAATAATATATCTATCCTGGCACCGCCAAGGATGATTATAGGAAATGCTGATTTCCTAAGTGATGAATGTGAATTGGCATATTTTGCTAATAGTATAACAATGTTGTTGTTTACTAAGCTAAACATTATGCAAAGCTTTTTAAACAAGCACCCAAGTGAATGGGAACAGGACCCAGAGTTTAAAGAGAAAAATACAGTAAATAAAACCACAGTGGTCATCGCAGAAAGAGATGTAAAACTATTTCAAGATTTTAACAAACTCATAACAAATTATGAGGACGAAAAACAGCTGTTACTGCAGATTGTAGAGGCTAATCGAAAACAAGTCCCGACTGAGCCAACAAAGAAGGCCGTTCTAGAAAGCCTGCAGAAACCATCCATTTCCAAAGACAAAATTTAAAGAGTTCATTTTTATTATGGTCTTGACTATAAAATGTACTTATTTTAAACATGGGTTCCAATGTAAAATAAACAAATAAATTATTAAGTTTTTGTCTCCTAACATGTCTTGTAATTTTTTCAAAAATCGATAAAAATATTCCCGTTTTCATTATTTAAACATTATTGAGCACTGCCTTCCACGTGACTTATGGCTTTCATATTTTGGCTGCTTACTTCTTTAATCAATTAGAAAAGAATTGGAGGGTCCCTTGGCTTTTACATTCAACTTGACTTTTTCACATAAGTTCTTGAACCACCCTAGTAGGTAGACTTCACTCTATGTTACAGTAAGTCCTGTAGTGCAGCTAAAAGCCTAAAAAACGACTGAAGATCCAAACGAAATTGAAAGAACGAAGGCCAAAAGATAGCGGATTATTTATAGTGGACTGCCTTCTATTAGAGTAAGCCTGTATCTAGGGATAGTAAGGTTTATAGCTCTTGTATGATGGGTATGATTGGGAATGTAATGGTTGAATATTGAAGGGTTCCAAATAGTCATGTAATGTTCACATTTATTTAAAATGTACTCACCATATATTAATAAATAAAATATTTTGTACAATAACTCAAATTTTTTCATACTGATTTTCTACACTAATAAATATTTTCACTGCAGTTAATATACTAAAATCATATATGGTCGACGATAAAAAATGTGTTTTAAATTGCTAAAAATTTAAATAATATAATTATTAATGATTTTAAACCACACAATTTTGCTGCAATTTATGCACTTTACTTCAAAGTAAAGTATTCTTTAAAAAGCCACAAATAGGTTAACTATAATAGTTCTTTTGCGGTATATAAATATATTTTGATCATTTTAATGAATATATAGGTATAATATACATATTTACACATTCATTAAAATTATCAAATTTATATGTAGGTTCGTTAAAGATGCTTGTAGTAAAATGTTAGTGTGATGTATAACAGTAGTTGTTAATTAGCGAAAATAGATAGTTGAATGATGACTTAGTCATACCATGAAAATATGGGAGAGAGTAATATTATTGATAGACGGATAGGTGAAGAGACCGAAATATCCGGTAATCAATTTGACTTTATGCAGGGCAGATCAACAATAGATATAATTTTCATTATAAGGCAATTCATGTAAAAATACAGGAATAAAGCATCAAACGCTCATAATATGGTGTTCATTGATTTTAAGAAAGCATATGGTAGGGGTTCTCTAGAGATTCTGTAGTGAGTTGGTGGGAACTGAAGAAGAAAGGAGGCCTGGTGAATATGTAAAGATTGCTAGAGATATGTATAAGGAAGTAACGATTAGGGTAAGGACGGGTGTGAAAGAGACTGATAAATTTCATGAGAACGTAGGATTGAACCAAAGCTCGGTGCTTAGTCCGTATTTATTCTTATTAGTTTTAGACCAGCATAGGGATTACGAACACTCGATACGAATCGTATCCGCCATGTTTTCCCATAGCGCCTTACGGGAGAACATGGCGGATTCGATTCGTATCGAGTGTTCGTAATCCCGCCCCTGATAACACCGAAACTACAAGGTGCTTAATGGTACTTTCATGGTGCTTGATGTATGCTGATGATGTAGTGTCAATAAGAAATAGTGAAAGTGACTTAAAACAAAAACAAGCTGGAATAAGCTCTAAGAGCTGGAACAAGTACCTAGGATCGGTATTACAGAGTAATGTAGAGATAGAGATGCATGCAGTAGCATTAGGTCTGGATCGATGAAGTGGAAGGAAGCGATTTGTCGTATTGTGTGACAAACATTGTTAAAAAATTCCAATGAAGCTGAAGGGAAAATTCTATAAAACAGCCATAAGACTGACTGAATAAGACTGATGGGTAATAATGTTTTTCTACAGATGCTATACAATGTGCAACTTCTCTCACTACTTACATACATTCAAAACGAACAATTTCTCAGGATGTGAGAAAAGTCGGCCATTGCAGTGAGAAATATTTTTTCTCACGGGTTCCATACGTAGAAACGCGGTTTCCACGGTAACATGCACAATATAAACACAAATATGTTTATCAAATAAAATGTGTCAAATCAAAATTTACCAGGAATTACCTTTCAAAACTGTTCAAATATAACTGGTAACTATAATTTTAAATAAATAAAAGTATATAAATATTAAGGATATTAAGTACCCACATATGTGTATAATAGGTATTTTATTTCAAGTTTGGCATATAATCTACATAAAATCACCTAAATTATTAAATTTAGAAGTTTGAACTCTTGACAAAAACGCATCCATAGAAAAAAACGAATAGAAAAAGTAGAGTGTACAACACGTGAGAAAACGACATATTTCTCCCTCGCTTGATTTTCAGCACTCGCCTCGTATCTCGGCTCGTGCCAACAAACTTCTGCGCTCGTGAGAAATATGTCTTTTTTCTCTCTTGTTGTACAATATACTAAATATTTCATTCTGCGTTTATAGCTGTCAAAAATATTTATTAGTTTTCTCAGCTTTAAAAAAAAAGAATGCGTTTAAAAAGCATTGGTCCAAAATTTTCGCCTACGCTCTTACGTAGGACAAATACCTCTCTTACATATGTTCTTTACTTGGCCTTTAAATTTATTTAAAAGTTTTGTGAGCCAACTCATCATCATCAACAGCTATTCAATCCTTCGTCAGACGTATGCCTCTCTTAGGCCCGGCGCAAATTGAACCTAAGCGAGACACAAACTGCACCGGCTAACTGCGTGGACAGTTTTGCGCATCCTACTATCAGTGCATTCCTTCAAAGGTCTCGCTTGGGAACGTTTGTCATCGGAACGTTGAAATGAATATGGATGGTACCTAAGTACAATTTTTTATGATAAATAAAATATTAGCATAGTCAACACCTCGAGTGAAAACTGCGTTGTCTCTGTCATTAAATTCTGATAACTTTTGGTAGACTAAATAAGCGGCGATACGAAATTAATAATCAAAGTTATGCCTTTACAAAAACACATTATTAGAAAAATAAGGTGAAAAATTATTCACGTTACTTAAAGCCGTGATCGATAAACATATCGTATTACCCTCAAATTCAACTTGTCGGCATACTACATTTTTGTTTATTACATATTATATTATTGATTCTTAAAAATTAAAAATGAAATATGCACATAGTGTTATTTTTAATGACCGATCAGTAGCGGAGGGATTATGAATTATTTTGACCTGCAGTAATTGTAAATGATTACGATCCTGCAGTAATTATTGTAAATGATTGTAATCGGAGCAGTAAACTGAGGAATATGGGTTATGACCGAGCAGTAGGGGAGATATTATTTTAAATATGTAGGTATTATGTGCAGAAATAAAATACTCAGTGGAAGATATTTTTTATGCACCTGCTTATGATCAAATTCGATGTTTTCGAAAGTCATACCACTACGATTACTAGGGACGTCCAAAATATTTTTAAAACGTTACTAGTTATAAGTACAGAAATACCGATTTAAGTTGCCTACTCAATTCAGTCCAAGGATCAGATACATCATTATTTTGTAATCAGTATTTTTACTCAGTACCACTGAGAACCGGTATCAAAAGTAACCGTTACATATCTGCACTGATTTTGCCCGTCTCTATTCGCCACGTCGATAGCCAACGGTCGGGTTGGGTTGTGTTCAATATGCGGCCGGCACGCTAGAAAAATAAATGCACGGGTCATTCGTCCGGCCGACGCAGGTTGTGTCTGGCTTACGTTCAATTTGCGCTGGGCCTTAGGTTAGCTAACTAGTACAGTAAAACTAATTGAATCGTTTATTTCAGAAAGGGGCCAAGTGACAAATCTTGACAAAATGAGTGCAAAAAATTAATTTTTTTTTCTTAAACAAATTAACAAGATACATTTTTTAAAAATGCAACAATTTTTGACAAATACTCCAGGTTGTTAGGTAGAATTTTTATTTTATATAAAGTGATTTTTGTTGAATGTATACAGTGTGTAAACTTGATTTTCTCAAAAGTAGATGCTTGTGACTTGACCACTTTCTGAAATAAATGATTCAATTTATCTGCAACCGCCAAGTGAAGACACGACAAATGTTCATTAATGCGGTGCAAGTGACCTTGGGGGTTGCAGTTAAATCTGTGTATCTATATTTTTTACGAAATAATATGTTATCAGAGTAGACATTAGAAACTATATTTACTCATCAGAAAAATTACTAAACTATATTTTATTTTCTTTTAGGTAAGAACGTTGATTACGCTTTGGAACTAATACATCAGTAAGTCTTAATATTATATTTGTACATATCTATATTATAGCATAAGTTATATTATTTTTATTATTTATTGTTGTACGTATTGTTATTGTTGTATTCTACCAGTTATGACCTATGTAATTGAGACCAAGACACTTACATAGCTATCAGCCAATAGATTGAGACCGACACAGAGGGCGATCGAACGAGCTATGTTAGGAGTATTTTAAGAGAACATATACGAAAGCGGAAGGTGGAAGATATAATTGGAAGAATTGCGCAAATGAAATGGAACTAAGTAGAACACGTCGCATTGTAGGACGAGAAACATTGTACATTGGAGACCACGCGAGCACCACAAAAACAATGGCAAGAACACATCAAAGCAAGATGGGGAGAAACTGGCACCAATAGCACAAAACAGAGAAGAATGGAGAAGTCATGGCGAGGCCTATTTTCAGAATTGGATGCAAACAAGCTGAAGAAGAAAAAAATTTATTTAAAATAAAATTCTCTTTATCGATGAGATCTGTTTCTGTGCAAATTTCATCCACAGTAGGGAAAGGTTATATAGATGCCAAGTAGGACGAAATACCTTTTAATACTACTGTACCTTTTACTGCAGGTTCAATTGGAGTGTGGGGCGGTATAGGTTTGGGAAAACGAGCAGAATTAGTGCTAATTGGTGAAGGAGTAATAACATCAAATATATTCTCCGAGAGACCATGTAGGTTTTGCTCCATATCTTATTCTTCATGTACCATGTCCTTTCGGAGCGTTTGTTACCATCATAGCTACCCTAATTTTATTCATTGCCACCCTAACTGCATGCTTGTATTAATATCATAACAATCTGTTCTTCAACCAGATAGTCCTTCGTCCTGGGCTGCGTTTACCTGCTATTTTTCCTTGCATAATATTCTGTAGCAACTTATATTTGGGACCTCTCATTACATGTCCAAAATACTCCAGTTTTCTCTTCTTAATACCTACTTTTTATAATCTCAGTATTCTTGCTGAGACGTCCTAGTATTGTGGAGTTTTGAATCTTCTCTACCCTCGAAACTTTTAAAATTCTCTATAGCATCACATTTCGAAAGTCTCAAGGTGAATTAGATCACTTTTATTCACAGTCCAAGACTCAACACTAGTAAGACCTAGAACACGTAGGTCTCTGTTACATAATACCTTGGATATCCTTCTAAAAGAGGCTCTGGTCTGCTCTATTCTGAATCTAATATATCCAAGACTCTCTGTGTTAAAATGTAACTGATTATTGTAAATAATTTGATCAACGTGCTCAAGTTTGGTATTATTTACAGAATATAAAGACGGTTTTATATTAATTTTATATTCTGTTGTTTACTTGTTGCTTCAAATATTGGAACATTGTGCCGTAGGCACAATGTGATTCGTGGGTCGGATCTGATAGTGTATGCATTTCAGCAACCCCAAAAACCTAAGAGTAATCCATTTAGTTCCTCCGAAACTCCAGAAGATAACCTGTCTTAGGCACCAGGTGCTCCTGTGTCTATGCTGATCACGTATTCGTGTTCAGCAACCCCAAAAACCTATAACTAATCCGTTTGCATTAATGTAGTACCAAAGACCCTCGAAACTCCAGGAGCCCTTTTCATTGACCTTGGAAATCGGGTGCTCCGGGATTCGGTTCTGGTGGCATATTCGTATATAGCGACCTCAAAAAACCCTCCAGTAATTCATTTGCATCAATTCATTGCCGAAAACCATCGAAACTCTAGAAGATGACTCCCTTGCAGAGGCTCTGGCCACCACGTCATCCGGAGGTCAATTCTGATGGCAAAAACCCATGAGTAATCTGTTTATATCAATTTAATGCCAGAAACTCTCGAAACCCTAGAAGATGATATCCGTTGAAGGTCAGGGTCAAAGTAAAGGTCGCCATTGGATAGTCAGGAAAAAATCATAGACTACTAGTACTTTTCCTTGATCCAAACTTCTACATGTTGCCAAATAACCAGTAAGTCATGGAATTGGAATACCCCGTAAATATTATAATTTTCCGAGTTTGGGCCTCTATATCTTGAAAATCCTTCATACGATTGAGTTGTGCCCATAAGAACTTTTTATCAGGATGCTTCAAAGGGTACTATCCCAAAGTATGAACGAAGTCCATTGAGACTTATTTTCCATAAGCTTTTTGCGGGGTCCTTTAGGATAATATTCACCCAAACGTCATCCACTGTATATAAGACTTTTATTAAAAGTGTGTTTGATAACTATGAATTAGCCAGTATAATATGTTTGAAGTTTTAGTGATGAAATAGTATATACAGAGTCATCATCATCATCATCATCATTCTCTTTGCCTTATCCCTATGCGGGGTCGGCTTCCCTAATTGCATTTCTCCACACAATTCTGTCTTGGGTCATATCAATGTTAATCCCCTTTACCAACATGTCCTGCCTTATCGCCTCCCCCCAGGTCTTCTTTGGTCTTCCTCTCCTACTCCTTCCAGGAATCTGCACTTCAGCTATTCTTCGTATTGGGTGATTAACGTCTCGACGTTGAACATGACCGAACCATCTTAACCTATGCTCTCTCATTTTGGCATCAATTGGTGCCACACCTAGACTTCCCCTAATATACTCATTTCTAATTTTATCCTTCTTTGTCACTCCACTCATCCATCTAAGCATTCTCATTTCCGCCACATGCATTCGTTGTTCCTCTTTCTTTTTCACTGCCCAACATTCAGTTCCGTACATCATAGCCGGTCTTATGGCTGTTTTATAGAATTTTCCCTTCAGCTTCATTGGAATTTTTCTGTCACACAACACACCACTCGCTTCTTTCCACTTCATCCATCCAGCCCTAATTCTACTGCATGCATCTCCATCTATTTCTCCATTACTCTGTAATACCGATCCTAGGTACTTAAAACTATTGCTTTTCACAATCATTTCACCATCCAAAGATACCATTTTATTTGTAGTAGCTCCATCTTTAAATGAACATTCCAAATACTCTGTTTTTGTCCTACTAAGTTTTAAACCTTTTTCCTCCAGAGCTTGTCTCCACTGTTCCAGTTTTTGTTCTAAGTCTCTTTCACTATTTTCTACTAACACGACATCATCAGCATACATTAAGCACCATGGAATGTTACCCTGTAGTTTCGCTGTTATCTGGTCCAAAACTAATGAGAATAAATACGGACTAAGCACAGAGCCTTGGTGCAATCCTACTTTCACATGAAATTTATCAGTCTCTCCCACACCTGTCCTAACACTAGTCGTTACTCCCTCATACATATCCCTCACAATCTTTACATATTCACCAGGGACTCCTTTCTTATTGAGTGCCCACCACAGAATCTCTCGAGGGACTCTATCATATGCTTTCTCAAGATCAATGAATACCATATGAGCGTTTGTTTCTTTACTCCTGTATTTTTCCATCAACTGCCTTATAATGAAAATTGCATCTGTTGTTGATCTACCCTGCATAAAGCCAAATTGATTCTCGGATATTTCGGTCTCTTCACGTATCCGTCTGTCAATTACTCTTTCCCATATTTTCATGGTGTGGCTAAGCAGTTTTATAGCCCTGTAGTTTGTACATTGTTGTATATCTCCCTTGTTTTTGTAAACAGGTACCAGTATACTGCTTCTCCATTCGTCTGGCATTTGTCCGACTTCCATAATTCTATTAAATAGACCTGCTAGCCACCTTGTTCCTGTCTCTCCCAATGCTCTCCATACTTCCCCAGGAATATCATCTGGTCCTACCGCTTTTCCTTTCTTTATTTTTTGAAGCGCTTGAGCCACTTCCTCGTTGGTTATTTTGGTGACCATTGCTGCTACTGTCTCCGTTGACTCTACAGGCTGTCTGTCAAATTCTTCATTTAATAAGCTGTCAAAGTACTTTCTCCATCTCTTTTTGACTTCCCTTTCGTGAACTAGTATTTTATTATTTTCATCTCGGATACATCTAATCTGATTAAAATCTTTTGCTTTCCTTGCTCTCTGTTTGGCTATTTTATATATCTTCGTTTCGCCTTCCCTGGTATCAAGTTGATCATATAGGTTTGAATACGCTTCTGCTTTGGCTTTTGCTACTGCTACTTTCGCTTTCTTTTTCGCCACCATATAGTTTTGAAGATCTGTGTCGGATCTGGTTTCTTGCCACTTTTTATATAATTTTCTCTTCTCTTTTATTTTTCCTTGTACTTCGTTTGACCACCACCAAGTCTCTTTATCCTCAAACTTTTTTCCTGACGTTTTCCCAAGTATTTCAATAGCAGTCTCTCTAATACTACTGGCCATTTTTCTCCAAATTGTATTAGGGCTTCCTTTCATGTTCCAACATATTTTTTCTACTACTCTTCTCCTGAATAGACCTTCTTTCTCATCTTTCAGCAGCCACCATTTGATTTTTTGTGGTCCTCTCCGATATTTTTGTTTAGTTTCGCTTTTTACTTCGATGTCCAGAAGAAGCAGCTTATGTTGTTGGCTTACTGTCTCACTCACTATTACCTTGCAGTCCTTGCATTCACGTATGTCTTCTTTCCTTATCATGAAGTAGTCTATTTGGGATTGATGTTGTCCACTTTTGTAGGTAATAAGTTGAGTTTCTCTCTTTTTAAAGAATGTGTTAACAATCGCCATATCCAATGCTGTTGCTAATTCAAGCATGTCATCTCCAGCTTCATTTCTAGTTCCAAAGCCTAATCCCCCATGTATTGTTTCATATCCTGTCTTGGTTTGGCCCACATGTGCATTGAAATCACCTCCTATTATAACTTTCTCCTCTGCTGGAATATCACTCAGTACGTCTCCTAATTGATCATAGAAAGCTCTTCTTTCATTCTCACCCAGACCTGTTTGGGGAGCATACACACAAACAACATTCAATACCTCTTTATCAATTACAAATTTCACTGACATCATTCTATCACTCGTTCTTACAACTTCTACTACGTTACCTTTCATTTCACTATCAGCAATTATACCAACTCCATTTCTAGTGTTACTACTCCCTACATACCACAATTTGTATCCTTCACCTAGTTCTTTCGCCCTTTGTCCTTTCCACCTAGTTTCTTGAATACAAGCAATTTGAACTCTTCTTCGTTTGAGCGCATCCACTAACTCCAGACTCTTACCTGTAAGACTACCAAGATTCCAAGACCCTATCCTGATTTTTCTAACCTGCAATGGTGTTCCCCCTGAGATAGTCCTCACCCGGAGATCCGAACGGAGGCTCATTTTACTTCCGGAACATTTTACCTCAGGAGATGCCATCATTTCAGTATAAGTTTTTACTGCGTTTGGAGAAGGTCTTTTCATTATTATGGCCTGAAAAGATTTTTGGATATTTGATGCCTGAATGCCTTTTCTATCAGCACCATACCCTGCCCTGCACGTTTAGCCAATACACCACCAATGCAACCAAAGTGCAGTATTACCCCACACCCGCCTGCATTTTTCTGTATAGGCCAGGATCCCTACTGTAAGGACTGCCCTATAAGCCAATGTATTGTTGCCCGTATCCCGCCGCTAGGAGGCACGTACTTTGGTTATTTCGGGATACCAAATAGTATATACAGAGTGGGCCAAAGAAAAAAAAAAAAAAAAAAAAAAAAAAAAAAAAAAAAAAAATAGTATATACAGAGTGGGCCAAAGAAAAAAGTTCACCGCAATATTTGGCATTATTTATTAGATATTAACGCCATCGGTACATAATTCGCAAATATTTTACGGCTATCCCTACTTTTTCTATCTTTACACGGCAAATTACGTGTAGTAAAATTCACACTGGTATGGATATGTAAACATTACTAGAATGTCATTCTATTTGACAATGTCATCATTAACTTTAAAGAGATGGCTTTTGAATGTTCTTGTATAACTGTCATTTGTATAATTGCAAATTATTAATTCAGTTAATAAATGTGAGAATAAAAAGTGGTTGTAATAATTTATATGTACAACAAAAACTAATACTCAATCGAAAAAAGGAAAAGTGTTAAAGTGATTTTTTAATAATATATTGTTACTATGGAACGCTTAAAATTTTGAACATCTTTAACAACAAAATACTTGGATCACAGTATATCCTGATGTATTCTATGCTGGGATCTTCCACAAATAATAAACAATAAATAACTTTTTATTAAATCAATTATTTATCAATATTATTTAATCAACAAATCAAAATATTCCCGATGCCATGTCAAATATTTAAAATTGCCACTGATCGTCATTGACTGACTGACAATATGCTGACAATATTCTATTCCACTGGGTGCGTTGTAAGACAAAGATAGATTTGAAAAAAATATTACCAAGGACATTGTGTTAATTTTTTTCTAATCCTGAAAAAACCAATAAATATTTTTGAAAAATCTAAACGAAGAATGAAAGACTAAATTATTACCAAGGGCTGAAAGTCTCTTAGAATAAATAAAAAGTTTATTTTAAATGAGTTATTTGAAATTAAAAATCACACTAAATTTTCTCTTAATTTTTTACCCATCTAACTTATTAAAATAAACATTATAGAAGTTCTCAGGGACTGTCTGCCCTCGCTAATAACGTAATCTTTCATTCTGCGTTTAAATTTTTTTAAAATACAGTCGAACCCGCTTATTAGAATACCGGTTAAAGGAATATCCCGGTTTAGAGAATAAAAATCTGAGGTCCCAAAACGTTTTTACTATGCACATATGATCGGTTATTAGAATATCCCTGTTATAGGAATACTTTTGCTTGGCACGAAGGCTATTCCAATAAGCGGGTTCGACTGTACTTATTAGTTTTCTCAGGATTCGAAAAAAATGAATCCCCATTTGAATAGCATTGCAGCCGAAAATACGTACCCATCCCCTCAAGGAAGTGAAGATAAAGTAGATTTTTGTTCTAAGGGGGACTTATTTTCACGACTCAAATATCTGTCATTTGTTAACCCCCTCCCGTCCACTTCCCCAACCCCTTATTTTTATATAGGGAATACACCATGTGCGGAAAATCCTTAGAAAGGCTTTTAGATGGAGTAATCAGACAGAGTGATTGTCCACGATTTTTTATTCGATATTTGCACCGTTTTTTGCAAAAATGTCTTAATTCATTTAAAGTATAACATCTCTTAAAAATTGAAACTTAACGCATGTGGTTGGCTAATATGTCATTTTTTCTGTATTCATACAGTGATAAATTCGCTGTTCTTTCTGTACACTTTCAAAAAATATGGAAACAATCTTAACTCGTTCTGCAATATAATAGGTATATACATTTTGGAAATATTGAAAAATACCTAAAATTAACTCACAACAATGTTAAAGAATTGCCAGTACCAAATTACTAATTTTATTTTAATTTACTCTTGATATGACAGAACAAATATTAGACATAACAGCAAACCATAGGTGTTACATTTCATTTTGAGAGGTGTTGTACTTTAAATGAATTAAATTTTTTTTTGCAAAAACCTTGCAAATATCGCAAAAAAATCGTGGACAATCATTATGTTTGAATACTCCATCTAAATACCTTTCTAATGATGGGCCGCACATGGTATATTCCCTATTTAAAAATAAGAGGTTGTGGAACTGGAAGAGAGGGGGATGACAAGTGACAGATATATGTAATATATTAATAATAATAGTCTCCTGTTTTATACCGCTGACATGACGCGGCTTTGGGATTATAGCAGGGTAGTCTCCTATATCTAGGGCCTACGTACAAGGAGTGTAACAGGACCAGTGCTACGCTTCAACCTCCTATTATTACCCCTGGTTTTACCCATGGTACTCATTTTATTCAGGCTGAGTCGATCTGGGGCCTATAGACATTTAAAAATGTCTAGTTGTTCTTGCCAGCGGTAGAATGTGAACCCCGGCCTACCAGCACGCGAGCCAAGCATACTACTGCCTGAGCTACGCCGGCCATTATACAGATATATGTATGTATCGTAAAAATGTGTCCTCCTTAGAACAAATATCGGTCTATTTCGTCATTGCCTTAAAATATCGAGATCATGTCTCATTGCCTTAATATCATTGAAATATCATTGCCTTAATAAACACTGCCAAATATCGAGACGAACTATTTTCTTTGGCTCATCCTGTATATAAGCGGGGGTTAGTGCCACTTGGTAATCTAATTTAAGGAATTATTTATGAGACCCCTATAAAGTGAAGAAAATTTGCTTTAATAAAAAAAATCAGAACAAAAGTGTTTTATCAATTACATTTACAGGCACCAGTAAAGTTCGATGAAGTCTGTTCAAATAATCAGGCCACATCAAAGGTTTAATTAGAGCTATCAAATTGGCAAAGTTCTGGCAAATAATTTAAATTAAAAGAATTTCCTCAATGAAGTAATTTCTCAGTGTAGTTGGCTGATACAGAATTGGAATTCTGAGAAATTAGCATGCAAGAAATATATTAAGCAACGATGCATTGGATACTTTATACTCTTTATGTAGAGTAAGTATGGTGCCAAAATGCTGGAATAAATTCATTATTTCAGAAACAGAGGACTTTAATAAGTATCTTAGCAGACTTTTTAAGACGGCATTTTAATTTTTAAATAGACTGCCAAATGCTATTATATACGTGTTGGACATTACGTCATAAGTGTTGGCGTATTGATGATTTTTTAGAAATTTTTAAATGCAAACCGAGTTCACGGGACACTTAGTTTTAAGGATCTCCTAATCGCTTTTTAACGATGTATTTGATTTCTACATTGTTTAACAAAATAATGTATTTAGTTAAAAATAAAATTACAATAATTAATACTCATTCGGTAATTTCATTACATAATTGCTGAAAGTAGTTAATTTCCAGATCTCTCATAATTTTATTGTGTATTACTTCTTCTTCTTTTGGTGTCCATTAGTTTCGAATATTGGCGATCATTCTGGCTAAAATTACTTTATTAATGTATGCTTTAAGTAGAGTGTAGTTCTTGTAGAGAACCATTTCCTCCGGTTCTTTAACCATGATATTCTTCTTCTCCCAATTCCTCGATTTCCGAATACTTTACCTTGAAGGATTACCTTCAGTAATCTGTACTTAGTACCGTTTCTCATTATGTGTCCGAGATATTAAAACTTTCTGCTTATAATCGTATAAATCACCTCTCTTTCTTTCCCCATTCTTCGTAGTACCGTCTCGTTGGTTATCTTGTCTTTCTATGGTTATTATTTTTATTTAGCGTATGGCTAGATCACAGGTTCATATATATACATATATATATATATATATATATATATATATATATATATATATATATATATATATATATATATATATATATATATATATATATATATATATATATATATATATATATATATATATATATATATATATATATATATATATATATATATATATATAAATTACAAACAACAGTAAATACAAAAATATTCTACAAACAAACATCTAGATTATAAATATATTCGATTTACTCTTTTGTAGCAACCAGGAAATCCGAAGGGTTGCCGTTATAGGATCTAATCGGGCATTCCTCTACCATGTGTTTTACTGTTTGCCTTTCGGCGCCTCAGTCGCAATTTGGTGATTGTATTTTTCCCCATCTGAAAAGTGAGTCGTAATATCTGCCACAGTTCGTCCTTATTCTATTGAGTGTGGTCCAAATTGGTCTCGGTTGGTTGAAGCCCTCAGGTTTGCTTGTAATACATACATGGCATGTTCCAGTTAGCTGGTGCAGCGTTATTCTCCCATTGTTCTCTCCACCGTTCAGTTACATTAAATTTTTGATCTACTAGCCTTTTTGCTGTTTTTAGAGGCGGGTGTCTTGAACGGAGCCTATTTATGTCTCTGGCGGAAGTTCCGACATGGGAGCGGATCTCAGGATCTGTATTGATTTTTGTAAATTCTCTGACAAGGGCATGTTCCCAGCTGATGGGTGGTGGAGCTATATGACTCAAAGCTGGTAACCAGTAAATGGACGTGGCCTTGATTGTGCCCGATATAGTTCGCATGGCTTGGTTGAGTTGGACATCAACACGGTGAGTATGTGGACTGTTTATCCATACTGGTGCACAGTATTCCGCTACGGGGTATACTAGTCCTAATGCTGTCGATCTAAGCGTGGGTGCTGAGGAGCCCCATGTAGTGCCGCAGAGCTTTTGCAGGATGTTGTTACGAGTTCGGAGTTTTGCAGCAGTCTTAGTAAGATGCTCTTTAAAGTTTAGCGTTCTGTCAAGTGTAACACCTAAGTATTTTGGGTGTTTATTATAGTTAAGGAGTCTGTCCTCAAAATGGATTTGAGGTTGATAGTTGGCCATCTTGTTGTTCAAATGGAAGCAGGACACTTCTGTCTTAGTTGGATTGGGTTGCAATCTCCATTTGCGGAAATAATTCTCTAGGGCATTTAAATCGTTTGTTAGAATGCGTTCAGTGACTTCGAATTCTTTATGACTTGCGGCAAGCGTCCAGTCGTCTGCGTATCCAAGCTTTTTTGATGTGGTTTCTGGCATGTCTGCTATGTATTGGCTGAAAAGCATGGGAGCCAGCACGGATCCTTGTGGAAGTCCATTATTCAGTTTTCTTTGGGTACTAGTCTTTTCTCCCAATATAACTAAAACATCTGTTGGATAGCATGGCGTTAATAACCTCAGTGTCTTTCTGCATGGGATTATTCGCATTAATTTATATATTGCCCCTTGTTGCCACACAGTGTCGTAAGCAGCAGATAGATCGATGAAGGCAGCGGTTGTTTTTAGTTGCTTTTGAAAGTTTGATTCCACATAATTGGTCAGGGCGAGTACCTGGTCTGTGCAGCTGCGGTTTGGCCGAAATCCTGCCTGTTCCACTGGTAAGTGTTGGAATATGGTTTTGCTGATTCTATTATACAAGAGTCTTTCGAACAATTTGTACACCATACTTAAGAGTGCGATGGGGTGGTAGTTTTTCGGTGAATTATTACTTTTCCCTGCTTTTTTGCATTTTTGCATTTTTGAGTTAGTGGGGGACGTTTCCCGTTTGAAGGATGTCAGAAAAGAATTTTGCGAGCCATTGCCTAGTGAATCTGCCGCTATGTTTGAGGAACTCAGCGTGAATGGCGTCGAAACCCGGCGCTTTTCCTGTTTTCATTTCATTTAGGGCTTGCGTATGGTATCCCATAGGGCTTGCGTATGGTATATATTGCGTATGCTCATGGTATCCTTAGGATTCGCCTATATAGTCACATCTAGCAGGCTTCGAGTTTTTTCTCCATCGCTTCTGTGAGTGTCCTGGATTCAACTCCGTAGTATAATATTGGGAAGATATAACATCGTAGGAGCCTTACTTTTATCTCCAGATTAAGGTTGTGGTTTTTAAAGTGTTTAGCCATGTTGTTGAATGCACTCCTAGCCTTCTCTATTCTACATTTTTCTTCTTGTGAGTGATTCCGTTGTTCGTTTACTATTGTTCCAAGACAGGTATACTGTTTTACTTATACTGGCCCACTGGTGCATTCTTGATCAGCAGTTGGACGTCTGCAATTTTATTTTTTCTGATGCTGATGACCATGAATTTAGTTTTTGATATGTTTACTTGTAGTCCAAATCTTTTACTTAATTAATTTACTTTGGTAATGAGTTGCTGTAAACCGTTCAAATTGTCTGCAAAAATAACGGTGTCGTCTGCGTAGTGGATGTTGTGAGTATTCCATTTTCGCAATTTCCCCAAGGCTTCTCTAAATATTTCCTCTGAATATAGGTTAAATGTTATAGGTGCGAGTATACATCCTTGTCTAACCCCTCTCAGAATTTGGATCGCTTCCGTCGGTTCATCTCCAAAATTTGTTCTTATTGTGGCTGATTGGTTCCAGTATAAATTTTGTATTATGCGCCGCTATGTATCATCCATTTGGGCCCTTGTTAGAACATCCATCATTTTTCGGTGTTAAACTGTATCAAATGCTTTTTGGTAGTCCTACAAAGCTGGTGTAAATATCGCAAGTCATATCTCTGCATCTTTGAACAATACCTGTAAACCAAACAGTTCATCTCTCGTACCTACGCCTTTAACCTTCCGATGACCAACCTTTTTTGTTACACGGATGACCAAGGGGGGGGGGAATGACCCCAGGTCAAAAATGTCAAAAATGACAATTAAGAAAAAAATTAAGTTTTTTTTTGGCATGGTCTTTATGTCATTCAACCAGTCACAACATGAGTATTAGTGTCATGTGTAGTGTGTATGTTGAGTAAGTGTCTTGTTACTTTGCAAAGTCGACGTCATTAGCGTAAAACTACTTGGAATTACACATAATAGACGATATTTTACTAAACATCAACTTTAGAATATACTTTTTATTCGTAAAATATAGGGAATTTTTTTTGTTTCAAAATATGGGGATATCTAGAATGATATTAAAGTCAAATAAAAAAATAATGAGTTAAAAATTGAAAATACTTTTGAATTTATTAAAGAAAAACATACGCTGGGGTCACAATTTCCCCCACTTGGTCATCCGAAGGTTAATGAATTCAAGCTGTGTGTCTTGTTATCTCTTCGCATAGCTTGTATATTCTGCGATGTATAATTTTAAGAAAAATTTTAATGTATGGCTCATTAGATTTATTAGCCTATTCTTAGCCTTAGTCTCCTCTCTTTTTCGCTCCCTGTTTCTTTGGTAACGTAATAAATTCTAAAACTAGTCAATATTTTCGAATATTGCCTATGTCATAGATATTATTGAAGATTTTACATAGTATTTTTAAAGATCCATCATCAAAAAGTTTACAAAATTCAAACTGTACTCCATTTGGTCTTGGAGCTGCTCTTCTTTTAGTGATGTTAAGGCTGCTCTTATTTCTGTCGCTAGTATAGGTTGTCCTGTCCTGAATACTTATTCACCAAACTAAATTAGACAGAAAATAATTTACTGTTCATCTTTCTCATTGCATGATTGCTGAAGGTCGCCAATTTCAATGTTTATTATAATTTTATTATATACTACTAAACATTTATTTTAAGTTAATTGCAATAATAAACTAACAGTTTTGGTTAACCTTGTAGAAATAAAGTAAAAATTAAAATAAAAAAAGTTGTTATGTGTTAAGATTGTTTAACACATTATTCTGGTTTTTATAAAATCTTTCATCCCACATCAATATTATAGTCTGCATTTTTGTACAAGGGTGTTGCGAACTTCAGTTCTTTTTTCGGTGGTACCCCATAATAATGGCGATTATTTTGGCTATAGTTATTTTATTAACTGATGATTTAGATATATTAGTTGTTATGCAGAACCATTTTCTCCGGTTCTTTAACCATGATATTCTTCGTGTCCAAATTCCTTGCTTTCCGAATACTTTGCCTTGAAAGATTACCTTCAGTCCTTCAGTAATCTGTATTTAGTGCCTGCCGTTTCTCATTATGTTCCGAGATATTCTAAACTTTCTCCTTTTAATGGTACACCTCACTTCTCTTTCTTTCCCCATTCTTCGTACTACGGTCTCGTTGGTTTTCTTGTCCGTCCATGATATCCTTAGGATTCGCCTGTATAGCCACATTTCGAAGGCTTCAAGATAGACATCTATTGGCAACAGTACATTTATTTTAAAAGTCTAATAAGCCAGGAAATAAAATTCGAAATTATTTATCCTCTGAGCTTTTTAAGTTGGAAAAAAAAGCATAACAGATTGGCAAAAGGGAAATCTAAATTGCATTTCACGTCATGTCATTCACCGTGATAATAATTTTAGCGAACTATTTCCTTTAATATCCACCAAAGGTGAATAAAGTATAAATTAAAGAAAAGAAAAGATGGTTCAGATTTGATTACAGTACAGAGACTCTACTATGTGCTTATTCGCGGTGTGCAAGTACTTGGAAGGGAAACGAGAAACGACCGTGCGCGAGTCGCGGAGAAATATTGCAACTATCTTAAATAATTCATATTGTCAATTGAAATTGTCAAATTTACGTATATTTCATACCTTCTGTCAATGAAGCAGAAAAATTATATATTGCTCCACAATATTGATATGATATGCAATTATTATATAAAGGTAAATTTAATTAATTGTATTTTGCTTGCAGTACTGCATTTTAATAACTAATTTTATTTACTACATACAATTGTTCACGTTTGCATAACATAACCTGCATCTTATTTTTTCTTCTTATTATTTTTTTGGACTATGGCCTTGACAATTATCCAGCAACCAGGACTAATATAATTGGCCAATATAATTAAAAGTGCGAATAAAAGTACAGAGCGTAGAAATAGAGGCCGCTTTGCCGAACTTGCACGGTCCCAATACGTATTTCGGAATAAACGCCACTCTCTTATGCTTTATTATTCCAACTTTAAAGGCTCAGAGGATAAATAATTTCGAATTTTATTTCCTGACTTATTAGACTTTTGATTCATAGATGGTGCTAGTAGCATCTTTGGTAATTATTTTGATAATTACCCAGAAAGGATGAAAGGATTTTATTTCAGTTCAGTGCCTCTATCCAGGTGCTCCGATGAGAAAACGGTTATTCCGAAATATGTATAAGCACATAGTAGAGGCTCTGTACTGTAATCAAATCTGAACCATCCTCTCTTTTCGTTTAAATTTATTTTGTTTATCTATTATTTGTATCAGGCATTCCTCTTTGTGATTTCACATACTCTTCCCAAAAATTTCTACCTCTTTCTCATTTTCTTCTCTCATTTACAGTTCAAGCCCCCAATTAAGTTAACTTGATGTAAAACAAATAAAAAAAAAACAGTTTAACCAAAAAATATTATATTTGCCTTCAATAGTCACTACAAGAAGCAATATTTCAAACTTCACTCTCCTACGATTTTACCAATATAGGACCGTTGTAATGGATCGTGGGCTTAAATCTAAATTAATATTGTTCTTCTTACAGTCAATAATCTTTCTTTGGATTTGTTGTTCACTCCTAGAACAAAAAATATGGTTGTTATACTATAAGTTAAAACGCGATGATTGCCAGGAGTTGGCTGTATCCTACCTACATAGTTAAACAATTTTAACATGGAATTAAAATCTCCTCTTGTAAGAGTTTAAAACTGTAATAATGTAAGATAGTTTCAATGTTTAAAAAACTTAAAATATAAAAATCCAAAGGGGTTGCGTAAATGTTCAAAAATAATGTTTTCGGACTTATGACTTCATCTTCAGTAAACTTGGTACTTGCTAAATAGCCCCAGAACCAAACAGTGGTTGGATTTATATCAATACATAGTTACATTAGAGTGTTAGAGGATTGTAGAAATAAACGACTTATAGACGATGAAAGCGGATAAACTGGGAACACAAAGTCTCGAAAAGGTGGTTACTAGGGTGGAACGAAAAAGGTCAAAAAAATAAAAGAAAAGAAAAATTCTTGTGGTGTTTAAAAGTTGTGTCAGTTGATGAAAACAATTGGTGCGAGAGCATTTTGAAATAAAAAAATATCTTGAGGTTCCATATTTGATTTGAAAAATGAAAAAACAAAAAAATTATTTTTGTCGAAAAAATCAATATGGCTCTGATCAAATTTCAATGATCGTGTTTTACCAACTAAGACATTCTAAAGTGCATTCTCTTTATTCGTAATGAACTTTTACTCCATTAAAATGTTACATTTTTTAAGCCGTACCTTGCATTTGTTAGAGGAGTCAATTTTATTTCTTTATTGTGTAGGAAGGATCAGTAGAAGCTTAAGTTCAAGTTTTTGGGGTCGCCAACCTTGTCCCCCGGCCAGGCCGCCATCTTGGAAATGGTGTGCAAAGGGGTTTCGCGCTATATCTCGTAAACTACCAACCCTACGGAAAATCTAATTAAACATAAAATGTAGCAAATTAAATTTTCTACAATTTTATTTCTATTACTTTTTATCGTCAAGTGACCAACAAAAAAGATATAAACAAAAATATGTAAAAAAATTTTAACAAGATTCCTTTTGGAGGTTATAACTTTTTTTCAGTTCATTTTAAAATAACATAACATTTTACCAATTTTGTAGAGGGTTTTTTAGCGAAAAATTTCCACTATAAATTTGTTTAATTCTATTTATTTATATAGGTGTTACAGCGCTCCAAACTTGACCAGATTCTCGAATGCTCATATGGATATAATAAAAACAAAAGTTAGGCTTACTTTTCTATCTATATATCTTTTTTATTCATACAATTTATTATGATTTTAACATTCCTAGGCTATTATTAATCTGTTTTTGACCTTTCTCCACACTATAAAACTTATAACCAGAAGCATATATAGAAACGGCCCAAGAAGTTGTTTGAGCAAAAATTCGCCGGTTCAGAAGAAGAATGACGCAACCGCATATTGCAAAATTCTTAAGAAGAGCAAAAAACGAATTTTTGTTATCAAAATCATAAAGTATGATCAAAATTAGCCATTCACCAAACCGTGGTAAAGATCTCGAGATATAAGCGTTTTTTGGGGTGTGCCGCTTGTTTATGAAGTAACATAACTTTTTTCCTATTGTATATTTTGACTTAAAATTTTCCAAAAAACTTCTTCATGAATTATGTTTTATTGTTGTGTTGGTTAAAATTATAAACTAAAAAGTTTGACACTCAACTTTTTTAAGTAAACATGAAACTAACGAAATATTATGACAAAATGTTTAAAAAATAACAACTCCTTTTCTAATATGTTTAAATATTTAGGACAAATCCCATTGTTATCTACATACTTCAGAAATTAAACAGTAAAATTTTCAAAAGGAAATATTTACAGCGACCAAAGATACAGCGAGGTAAATTTGAAAAATCATCAAAATTGATTTTCGGCATTTTTGTATAAAATTTGATTTTTGAACATGTTCCACCAAATCTAGATAAAAATAAACTTCATATTCGGATTCAGCGACCTCGAAGACATAAAAATAGACCAAAATTGGTCATTCACCTTAAATTTGATTTTCGTGGTCGGCATAAAGATTGCTGCCGCTCGACTAATTTATAGATAGAAAAGTATTTTTTTTATTGTATTCCTATGAGAATTCGAGAATCTGGTCAAGATTGGAGCGCTGTAAAACCTAGATAATAAATAAAATTAAACAACTTTATAGCGAAAATTGTTCATTGAAAAATCCTCTACAAAATCGCTGTGATGTTATTTTATTGTGTGAAATAATATTTTATTTATAACTTTTTTGTTGGTCACTTGACGATAAAAAGAAATGGATATAAAATTGTAGAAAATTTAATTTGCTACATTTTATATGAAATTAAATTTTTTGTAGAATTACTAGTTTAGAAGATACAGCGCGAGATCCCTTTGCACCCCTTTTTTCAATATGGCGGCCGGGGGACAAGGGCGGCGACCCCAAAAACTTGAACTTGAGCTTTTACTAAACCCTCCTATACTTAAAAAAATAAAATTGGCTCCTCTAAGAAATGCAACCTAAATGTAACATTTTAATGGACTATTAAGTTGACAAATAATAATAAAAATCCATCTATCGCCGACGCGAATGCCGTTGCAACGAAAGTAGGACAAATATGAATAAAATCATCTATTCCAACATTATCGCATAAGTGCGTTCAAGATATTATTAAAAATATTTATAAAGAGTATCAAAATCTTAAGCGATTGGTACACAAGAACATGGAAATGAAAGGTTAATGATAGAGCAAACCCAAATAGAAAAAGTTAAGACATACAAATATCTGGGAACCTGGGTTGATGACAAAAATGACCAAAGCAAAGAAATTAAAGTCCGAATTGAAACTGCAAGGCAAGCATTTATAAAAATGAAGACACTGCTTACAAACAAAGACCTTCAGTTGCCTCTCAGATTGAGGGCTCTAAGATGCTACATATTTTCTATATTGCTATACGGAATGGAAGCTTGGACATTGAAGAGACAACACATAAGAAGAATAGAAGCGTTCGAAATGTGGTGTTACAGAAGAATATTTAAAATTCAGTGGGTTCAAAGGATTACCAATGTTGAAGTGCTACGACGTTTAAATAAGGAGTTAGAAATTATGAAAAGTATAAAAACTAGAAAACTGGAATATTTGGGTCACATTACCAGAGGAGAAAAATATGAGTTGCTGAGAATTATTATGCAAGGAAGGATCCAAGGAAGAAGAGGCATAGGAAGAAGACGCATCTCCTGGCTGAGGAACCTTAGAGAATGGTTTAACTGTAGTTCATTACAACTATTCAGAGCAGCAGCCAACAAAGTGACCATAGCCATTATGATATCCAACCTCCGATAGGAGAGGGAACTTTAAGAAGAAGAACACAACAACTCAGCAAGTATCTGATTTATAAATAGAAAAGATTTGAAAGTTTCGAAAGGAGTGTAAAAAGTTATTGAATACCGCAGCTTACAAGTGCAACATGACTGGAACTGTGTGTGTGTACTTGTGATAAAATCAAGAAAGTACCACAAAATGAGCGAATTTTTCTTCAAGATCAACTATCCTGTCGAAAAATGGCAATTGGACCAGTGGATATTGCAGCATCTGCAGCAATAAGGAAGAAAATGGAAAGAATCATGAAGACGAAGGCAAGTTCTCAAAAATATAATACTGATGAAATTGTTCTTAAAGGATTTACCGTAGATTCCTCTAATCCTTCCATAAATAGCAGCTTGTCTGACTCAAATTCTTCTGATGCAGATGATCATGAAGAAGAATTCATTGCTCCTTTGTCAACAGTTACAGTCCAACCATCTACGTCACAATTACTGCGGCAATTCACTTCAATGGCTAGTATGCTTATTTAATTACAATGTGCTACATATACGTCATTTAATTCAACAGTTAGATGGACGCACCAGTGGACCACTTGGTTTTTCAGGGCCAATAGGAAAACTTCTGGAACGCTGTGAAGAGAATGCTCTTGTCGATTTTGTCGCAATAGAAAACAACCTAGCAATATTTATTAGAAACAACAGACCTTAGTACCGATCAGAATTACTTGTACCAAATCAGTCAAGCAGTTTCTGCGAGAAAATGTCCTAATGATTTGAGCCTTGAAAAACCTGGAAAAATATCACACGCAAGGTGGCTGACAGTTGATAATCAATTGCTTGGATTTTGTATGTTGGAACTGGATGTCCCAGCCCCCAATTAATTATCTTAGTAAGTTTCATCCAAAAAGTGTATGCACCAGTTTGGTTTTATATAAAACTGTATCCTAGCTGTTCTGATGGTTCAAAATATTTATGGCGAATGATACATTATTCACGATTTCTACCAGTTGACCAAAGAAAAATTGTCGATGCCGTTGTCCAAAGAAATGCTTATTTTGCCCATCCCGAAAATGTATTACTTGGTATGATGAAAGATGAACGAAAACATATACGGGAGCTAGGACTACGCAGAGTGCCGAAAGCTAGAGAAAATCAGAAAGAAAAAAAGATCCGGAGATTCAAAATACCAACATTAAATTTTAGTACTGCAGATTATATAATGACTTAATTTATGTTTCTGGATTCAAAGTTACGGCTCCTCTTTTGCTAAACATATTTCCAATGAAGATGTAAGGAATATGATTGACTCTGGGAATTACAACCACATAGAGGTCTTAAACTGCCCTTGTCATACAAAATCCGAGGAAAGAACTGCTAAGTTAGAAACTGAAGCACCAGCTGCTGTTTGCGGACCAAAATCAAGGGATGGCTTTATTCGTTCAAGGTTGCAGTCTAGAAATATGCCGTTTTTTAACAAAATCTTAAAATGTATATTGTATCATAAAACAATTATTTAGATTCAAAGAACTGATAAAAAATAAATTTATAAAATTTTATTTTTTTTTTGTTATTCCCAAAAATTTAAATTTAATATGGAACCTGAAGATAGGGTCCAATACAAAGAGGATTTCTTACAGTTTTATTATACATCAAAACGCAACTTTTTCGCACTAGCCCCATAAAAAATAATGTCTCCGAATTTTTCGTTCCACCCTAGTGGTTACGTGTAAGTCTTGGTCTACGTCTTGGTAAATTGGCAGGCTTACGCAGACCAAGACGTGCATGTAACCTTTTCGATTTGGAACTTTGTGTTTCCGGAAAGTAATCCGCTTTCATCAGTTTACAGGTCGTTAAATTTATGAAGCACTGTTTAGTTCTGGGGCTATTTAGCAAGTATAAAGTTCACTGAAGATGGACCGATAAGTCCGAAAACATTCGTTTTGAACATTTATGCAATCCCTGTGAATTTTTAAATTTTAATAATATTAAATTTAAATTAAAATTAAAATTACAACAGGAGTTTTTACTTCTATGTTAAAGTTCGTTTTTTACTATAATGGTTAGGTTTTCCCTAATATTAATAATACTATGAGTTTAACATATACTAGGTAGTATTGGAAGCTTTATTTAACAGTTAACACTTATTTTTATCTTCAACTAATAAATTATAGGGCACTCTTTCAAAAAAATAAATGAGTATATTAGGAGGTCTAGGAGTGGCACCAATTGATGCAAAAATAAGAGAGCATAGGTTAAGATGGTTTGGTCAAGTTCAACGTCGCGACGTTCATCACAAAATACGAAGAATGCTAAACTACGTGTTCCTGGAAGGAGTAGGAGAGGAAGACCTGGGGGAGACACTGACTTAGGCAGGACGACATGTCAGTAAAGTGGATGTTGATATGACTGGAGATAAAAACCTATGAAGAAATAAAAATAAGGTAGCTGACCCCGTATAGGGATAAAAGCAAAGAGAAGGTTGATGATAATGATTTTGGTTATATCAAGTATCTGTCTCTTCAATTCTAACCCCCCGGAGAGAGTGTAGTGGTCGACGTGAGGTCGTGTATTTTCCGTCTCCAAAGATCTCTGTCTCTGGCCATTTCTTTTAACTCATACATAAGTCTTTTGCATATTCCTGTAATCTGATCGATCCATCTTGTTGGGGATCTTCCTCGTGATCTTCGGCCTTACACCTTTCCTTGTATAATGAGTCTTTCTATGTTTTGTATGTTTGCTTTCACAACATGTCCAAAGTATTTAATTGTTGGAGATGGACTTTACTGGAGAGTCGTTGGATAACTTTTAGCTCTCTTAAAATTGAATTATTTGTTCTATGGTCGGTCCAAGAAATTCGTAGCATTCGTCTCCAACAGAAAATTCCAGTGGCGTCTATCTTTCTTCTTTCCGAATTTCTCAGGGTCCAAGATTCACATCCGTAAGTCAGTATTGGGAATATTAAGCAGTTGATCAACCTCATCTTTAACGCTCTTGAAATTTGACAGTCCTTCCATATTGTGGTCATTTTTGCTGTGGCGACTTTTACTAGATCACATCTACGTTTTATTTCTTCCTGTAGGACCCTGCGTTTGTGATTAATGATCCCAGATATAAGTATGAGCTCACAACATCAAACCGATCAATTGTGGTTATGTGTGGATGATTGTTATGTAGTCTATCCACTATCATGATCTTTGTCTTTGATACGTTTAATTGCAGACCAAACATTTGACTTTCGTTTTCAACCAGTCGTATAAGATCAATCAGCTCTGCCTGACTATTTGCAAGAAGGGCTGTGTCATCTGCGAAACGTAGGTTGTTTATTTTATGACCATTTATTGAGCTGCCTTTTCCCATCCTTCAAGTACTCTTCTTATAATATGCTCTCCATTTATATTGAATAATTGTGTAGATAGTATACATCCCTGTCTGATACCCCGTTCTGGATGAAATTCGTTTGAAAGTGTATCAAAGCACTTTAACTGATCCAGTAGTGTGTTCGTATAGTTCAGTTATAAGCGAAATAAGGTGTTGGAGTACGCCTACTTCTTTTAGTATTCGCCATAAGTGTCTCCACTTGACCCTGTCGAACGCCTTACGATAATCTATAAAGCATATGTACAGTGGAATATTGAATTCCCTAGATTTTTCGATTATCTGTCTTATATTCAACAGGTGTTCTCGAGTACCTCTACCTTTGGTAAATCCAGTTTGCTCTTGTGGAATTTCTCTTTGAAGGAAAGTTTTTAGTCTCTCAATGATTATATGTAGCAGTATTTTACTGGCATGTGATATAAGAGAAATAGTTCTATAATTGTCGCATTTATGGAAGCTGCCTTTTTATGAATTGTCGTTATTGTAGATTTTGTCCAGTATTCAGGCCATTGTTTAGAATGCCATATTTGGTTACAGAGTAGATGAAGTATGTTTACGCCAGATTCTTCTGTGGTTTCGAACATTTCTGCTGTTATCATATCTGGGCCTGGTGTTTTATTATATTTGAGCTTAATGATTGCGAGTCTTACTTCATTTTCAAGTATATCAGGTTCTTCTTCTACCTCGTCAGAGATTTGGTTAACAGATTCTTGGCGTTGATCATCTTTATATAGGTCCCTGCAATACGATCTCCATGTCTCTGCTATATCTTCTCTGTTTGTTCTCAGAGTTCCAGTGCTGTCTTCAATGGCCCAAGTTCTGGCTTTGAAGTCTCTTGTTGGGTAGCGTATTTTTCTAAATACATCTCTCGGCTGATTATTCTGATCATGTCTCTCAATTTCTTTACATATATTTTGATAGTAAAGTTTTTTATCTGCCTTGCCTCTTCGTTTTATTTCTTATATCAAGTATAATCTTAAGAAATTATGTGATTTATTCATGCAGCTTCTGCAGTCTTAGCTATCATAAATCTATTTGAAAATTAAAAAAAAAGGAAATTTTGTGACCGTTAATTTTAAAGTGACACATAAATAAAAAGTATTAATAAAACTCGTAACGGATATGTCCTTGATTTATAACGCACAAAAAGTTATTCTATAAAATCACCTCTCTGCTTTTCCCAAAATGTGAGAGGTTATAAATCGTCGTGCTTTTATACATAAAAGCTTTTTCGTCAACTTGCAGTCTAATATTTTTCGTCAAATTTTAAAGCTGTTTTATAATACGTCAGCTATGTATAATTCTTTGGCTTTTATGAGTTGTTAAATTTAAACTTAAATTCAGAAGTCTCAGACATTCACATATATAGGTACAGTTGTTCCAACGGATCTTTGCACATACATACATGAAATTTTCACAAACTACTTTTTATAGTATTGGTCTGGGCAGATTATCGGAGAACAGGCCATTTTTGGGAAAAGTTATTTACCAGCTACTTTATTGCTGAAATCGAATCTTATGTACGAATATATACTCTTTTTTTTACACACAGAAACTAATATCACAAAATTAGGCCGCTTCATACTTAGTGGTCCAAAAACCCAAAAAGATGGCCAAAATATGAAAGCGTTTTTGATTGGCATGAAATTAGGCATCCAGGGGTTTTTGAGGTATCTAATTATGAATCCGAAATCTAAATTGAAAAAACAAAGTGGGGGATGTAATATGGCGGGTTTATGTATTTTAAATATATGTAATACCGTCGAAATGTGATATCCGGGCGTTTTTAAGGTTGTTGATTACGAATCTGAAAAAGAAATTTCAAAAAACAAAATGGCGGATGCCATCCGCCAATTTTTTATTCCAACGTTAAATTCGATTAATAATCATATGAGAGTCAAAACTAATTTTTATTTTATTTTTCAACAATACTGTACCTGACCCTATTATCTACAATTTTACCCGACGATACTGAAATAACTAAAGATCTACAGTCATAGCAACTACCTGAATGCTGCGGCATGATCTGTTTATTCTGCGTTGTTAACGATTCATATTGAAACTCATAGCGCAGAGCGCTTGTACAAAAAATTCTCGCAAAACCAAAGGGGCAGATAGTAGCAGCTAATTGTTTTTTAATCTTAAAGAGAGAAATACAAGCTAAAAGATGATTGAAGTAACATCTTGGATTCGATGGAGTACATAAATATTTGGCTATCTGAAAATCCCATTTTTTCAAAATATATACTTTCTTATCACTTAACTTCAACTTAAAATCTACTAAATATAACACATAAACAAATATTTTACTATTATCGGCTTTTATTAAAGATGGCTCCACGAATATCCTCCATTTTGCAGAATTGAATTTGCGCACTTCGTTTTCGAGATACACGCACAAGACTGTGCGTATAAAATATTCGTTATTCTTAACTGCGCTTCTGTTCCGTACGAAGGTCAATTTTGAATCGAACTGGAAATTCAGATATAGGAGATATAGTTTTAAAGTTGCCACCACTGAATAGGGAATTTAATTCTCTTTTATTCTTCTTCTTCAGGTGCCATCTCCGCTACGGAGGTTGGCAATCATCATAGCTATTTTAATTTTTGAGGCAGTAGCTCTAAATAGTTGTTTCGAGCTGCATCCAAACCACTCTCTCAGGTTCTTCAACCATGAAATTCGTCTTCTTCCGATGCTTCTTCTGCCATCTATCTTTCCCTGCATTATGAGTCGTAGGATGCCATACTTCTCGTAATTCTCTTTTAGAAAATATAATAATATTCTCGAAACGTTGATTTTTTTTTAAATTTTGGCCACCTTTTCGGGATTTTGGAGCACTGTGCGCTTGTCCATATAGAAACCACAATAAGTTAAACAAGGATAAGCAATGCGACACGTCTTTGATACATTATTTACTAATAATTTTTACATTTATCGTTTCCATTGACATAAGCCCATTTGTTGTGTTTAAAAATGGTTTTTCATGTTATTTAAACTTTGTTTGGATGTTTAAACTAATCTTTGTTTGTACATTGCAATGTAATTTTTATTTTCAAACATAATTGATAAAACCACTAACTATGACATCTATATTATGACAATGACATCCGATGTGGACGTCGAAATGGTAATAAAGTCATTTTTTTAGTTAATTGTGGCTTATTTCCCATTTAGAATAGTTGATTTCGAAAATGCCGCAAGGAAATAGCTTGAGAAGAACACTAACTATGGCTCTCTTATTTGATTTCTTCCAATAGCTATTTATTTTTAAGCTAGTTTGACAAGTAATAATTTTTAACCTACAAATTGTAGTTATACTACAGTTGAGTCCGCGAGTCTTTACCCGTGCGTCATCATTTAAAGCATACGAAATAAGTCGGAAATCTATTTCACGCAACAACAACTGACAGAAAGTGGCTGCTGTTCCGATTACGAGTTTTATTATAAAATTTGACTTTATTAAATATATAGAATGTCAAATGTAAGTTTTGCTTCAAAATTTTTGTGCAGAATTACAGCTACATTTAAAGTAGCTTAATAAATTCTTTTATTATTATTGATTAATAAATAAATAAACAATTTATAAAAAAATTCAATACCATATTTTATTTTTGTTATTTTATTCACTTTGACGGAAATCTAAACACAGTCATTTCTTTACTGTGTGAATGACGTTAGCTTTGTACGTTTTAAATATTAATTGCCAAAATATATTTATTTACCTTAAAATTTCAAAGCCCAATATAAAATTAGTTGTGAAAACAACTGTTTGTGTAATATAAAAAAACTTCTAAACGCGAAAATTCGACAAAAACCGCAAAAAATTCAACTGACTGACAGCCACAAAATTAAACAAAGCAGAAACATCAAACAAATTGTGCTTAAAATATGAAAACATATCGAATCGTCTTTTTTTTTGTACCTATCTCGTTTCAATGCACTGAGTCTATATGGTTCATAAAAATAACATATGTTTTTACTTAATAACAAACGGCAGCTGGTTTTTCATGAGTTTCATGCGTGGAAGAGAATGATGCTAGATAAAAAGTATGTGTTTTATCTCGCCAGGTATTAATGACGCACGGGTAAAGACTCGCGGACTCAACTGTACATGAGGTTTTCTATAGTTCTGTCGAATGGAAATTTATTTGTTTTATTTATTTATTTGTTTAAAAGAACTTTTTATAATACCACGTTTTTAATATTTAAAGGACACAATATAAAATTTTACACGCCATTTATTGAGAAAATCATCTTTATTGAGAAAACTAGTAGCGCCATCTTTTGTGAAAGGTGAGAAATAATTCTATCATATAAAATTTAAAATGGCCTAAAATTACAAATAAAACTCTATGCATCTTTGTAAAAGCTATTGAATATTGCATTGTCATCGAGTTCTAAGATTCTGAAAATTTCGGATATTTAGCTAGTCGAAAGTAGTGGTAGCTAGTCGGAAGTAGGTATGTTTAAAATCGACTTAAGATTTTTCCCGGACAAAGTGACAAAGAGACAGACAAGACAAGTCTAGGAGACTAGGCAAAGTATATAAAAGCGTGGTAAAATACACGCAATTTTTAGAAGGGAAAAAGCTGTCATAAGGAGACTAAGAATTGGACATTGTCACCTTACGTATGGTTCAAAGCAATCCACTTTGGTGCCATATCTGCCACTATTTTAGTGACAGCGAGAAAGATAATATATTATATTTACCTGTTGATTGAAACATTCATTTATTTATTTACAGAAAAGCCTACAAGAACGTTTTAAAATATGTGCGGAAATATTGTGCGAAAGAAACCGTTACGATTTAAGATAAAAAATAAAGCTATTTTTTCTTCATAAGATGGCAAGGGAAACATTTTTTACGAGATATAATGAAACTCAAAAACGATCTTTATTACCGTCTTAGTAATAAAAGCTGAAAAAGCTCAAACGCTGAACCTGTAGCATAACTCCTCGGATAAAATGACATTTGGTAATAATAATTATAAGTGTGTCAGTGGCGGATCTAGATATTTACCTTAAGAGGAGAAATTTGCCTGAGGGGGAACTTCCAATGAAACACCAATCAAAAAGACATAAAAAAGATAAACCCAAACTACACAAAATCCATAAATATTAATTAAAAAATTAAGTACATATCCCTACAGCACTCCTCTAGTAACAGCTAAAAACTATTTTTTAACACTAGTTAATCCTCGTAAGGCGGTAGACCTCGTTTTTCTCACCTGTCTTTTTTAATATTTTTTTTTTATTTTTGTCCATTTTTTTATTCGCATTAAATTCAATTCTAAACACATTACACCCATTGCAGCATCTAAAACGCTTTACGTTTACGTGATTTTTTGGAAAAAATGACTGTATTGTGCAAATCATGAAAATTTCATATCCTGAATTGGACGTTTCTGGTGTTAGACTTGGAGCTAACAGAGCTACGGGACAAGGTCGGTGTTACTTATGTCAGAGAAAAAGACCGAAAGTCCCGACATAACTGTATTATGTGCAAAAACTTTGTGTTGCTCACTCTGTGAAAAATTTCATGTGTTTATCTTGCAACGATAATAATTTTTTTTAAGAAGAAATGACTTTTTTTGTAAAATTATGTTTCGTACTATAATAAATAAGGCTTAACTATCTTTCAAATCAATTTCCCCGACGTTCACATATAAAAAAATGGATATACAGATGGGTTGCAAATGCACCCCGCACCGTTGTTTACGTAAGAATCTAAGCACCGCTTTACGAGAGTTAACTAATTAGTTAAATTATTCTTACATGTGTAAACTGTTTTTAAGTTTAAACAAAAAATATTGGAAAGTGTTTAAAGCATGGGCTAAAATCATTTTAGAATATTTGTATTATAACACTTTGCATCTCGGTTAGGAGGAATATTTTATTTAAGTACATATTTTAGGTTAAATTTTCGTATTTTGTGCTAAGATTTCTCCAGTTACTATATGAACAATTCTTAATGAAACACCCTTACACAATTATGTTTGAAATAAAAGAATATATTAATATTTTGCTTATAAAAATCATACCTGTTTAAAATGACCACTACAATTCCTCCATCGGGACGTTCAAAGGCAACTTGAGTAACTAAATCATTTTCATTGCATTGAGATGAGTAAATCCTGTAGGAACCTGGTGGTACAAATTTGGAAAAGTGTCCAATGGCATAGTAAAGAGGCTGCTTTAAGAATTCGGTGCCATTATTATTTAAAATTGGAGCATCTCTGGCAGCAGCGACATTTGGACCGCCTTGTAAATCTAGGACCATATTCCAGTCGACCCATCCTGTTACATGGTGGTTCATGTTCTGTAAAAAAATAACCAATAAATATAAGTATAAAATTGATATTATTTTTGTGGAGGAAAACGACTCAACATCATTTTATAATATGTAAGTTGAGGCTTAGCCAAAAATTAAAGAACCTGATGTACTCCTTATCCCAGAATACCTGCCACGAGATAACAAATAAAATCAATGGGTTTCTGAAAGGTTTGGCACGATCCAAAGGTTCAAAAAGAAAGCTCCGTAGAGCAGCTGAGCAGATGGAACGTGAATTATAAATTGTAAAATTCCCTCATCTTTTTAGTCTCAGCATCCGTTATGGCTTGCAAATTTTAGAAGCCTTGGAGGTGTAACCAGAGAAGATTACCATTGTTTTCAAATTGGTGGGATGTAGAGTAATATTTTTGGTATTATTTTATGTGCTATTAGATTCAAAACTTAGTCTTTTGCTAGCAGTTACCGCTAGGGCATCCCTGCCATTTCGTTCGTTGCAATCCGTAACTGCGCGGCCGGGGTTTGTCTTGGTTGGGTCAGAGAGAGCAGCATATGTGCCTCCTGATGAGAGATTAATAAGTTTTGAAACCGGTAGAGGTGCTTGCTGCACTCTCTGATTGAACTAGTATATATTGCGGCTGTAGTTTAGTGTTGCAACGAAATTGAAAATGGTTATTCACTTTTGAAATAGAAAGAATTGTTAAGTGTCAGAAATTGACTTTCAAGACTTTATGACAAAAGATGAAAAATAAAAGGGATGACGGATAAGGAAATACAAAATGGCTTTCGTGCAGACAGATACTGTATGTTTTGTCATCAGTTGTTGTTTTGTAATGTAAATAATGTTTTGTACTGACCTGAATAATATCATCAGCATATGTTTCAGCGTTGGACCAGTCACCCAAAAAGATTCCAAGAGCACCTAAAATTTCATCAGTATTAGGAATGCTTTAAAAAATACACCATGGCTCGTAATATTGATACGCTACATCTAAAAAATAGACGCAAAGAATATAATTTACTAATGTATCATGTTTATGGCTATTTTTCATTATAAGAGGATTATAGGTACAAATATTTTTGACTGAGATTTATCTAATTTCCTTCATTCATTAAGCATTACAGTCCGTAGGGATTATAGCCACGCCTTTGCGTTCAGAATACTATCCTTGGTTGAGGTGGAGTATTTCTGTATATAATTTATAGCTTGCTGTGTGTCTTTACTGCTGCTTTTCCATTTCTTGCTGCCCTTACACTGAACATTCCAGTATTTAACATTCATTGCTCTTATACCTTCATCTACATCAGCCAGCCATTTTCTTCTACGAATATCTCTATACCTGGATCATAGTGGTAGAGGGTTAGTTATCCTTTTCAACTTGTCTGAGTGTGGGCATTTCTGTATATGTCCTATCCAATTCCATTGAAGAGATTTTATGTATCTGAATATATTTTCTCCCTTTTATTCTTCTTCAATTTCGGCGTATTGTTTCATTCTTATTTCTCCCTCTCTTGTTACATTGTGGTCCAGTATCCTTCTTATTATTTTTTCCTTTAACTTCAGAAGGCTATTTTCCTCTTTCTTGTTAATCGTCGTTGTTTCCATCCCATACGTATCAACAGGTTTTTATGGGTTCATCTTTGTTCACTTACTTATATTCTTACTTCTCAGCAGATTTCTATTTATTCTATATTATTCCATATTATTTTTGCCTTTTTGGAATTATTTCCTTTGTTCTCTATTTTATGATTTTCCTTATTATTACTCCAAAGTAGCTAAAAGTGGATACAGTTTCAAATGCAACCGTCTAAATATTATTTCTGTTAATAAAATTTTTCCACTCTCCCATGTTGTTTGACTCCCATGACTAAATTTATTTTTCATCTACTTATTATTCATAGATAATTATTTATGAATGAGGTATGGTTAAATTTCCCTTGTTTCATATACCATTGATTAGTACTGCAACAATTTGGTAGGTTTGCTGGTGGGTGCTGGGGCAAATCTGCCTGGCGTATAGTTAATATCAATTAAAGTTAAAAGAGAAGTCCCAACGAATCCCCCCACCTCCACCTGAGTATAGCGGACTACGCCTTTGTTGTAATCCTACAGCCGGTGTAGTAACGTAGCGTACGCGTATGCGCGGCCGGTCGTTGCATTTTGGCACCCAACATGGGGCTCGAAATCAGGACCCTGAGATTAAGCGTCTCATATCATGCTCTACCACCTGAGATAGCCAGGCTAGCTCAGGAATCAGGTATGTGTTTACAAAGTCTATAACACAGACAGACATTCGTAATTCAAGGTTTTCACATTTTTTTTTTTTCAAAATGGTTGAAAATAATATTTTCAACCTTAGATACAGTCATATCAACTACTTTGATACTTTTAAGATATTAAACTCCAATTTTGAAAAATTAATATTCGTGTTAAATAAAAAACTCATGTATACTTATATATGTATTTATATAATAAAATATTTCTCACCTACGCAAGCTTCAGTAACCATAATAAATTTGTCAGGGAACTGCTCGTTGACATTGTCCAATAAGTAGGTATTGTTTTTGAAATCCATATAGAAGTGTGTGGCAAATCCGTCTACATATTGTGAAGTTTCAGCGTCTCTTACGATCTAAAAAAAGGCAAGAAATACTAACACAACTCAGTGTGACAGTGTAATAAGTAAATAGTTATTAACACATATAAAGTACAATAATTTATAACTACAACAATTGCAATGGACTGCTTTAATAACAGAATGAACTTCAAGAAACCCTAGATATAGAAGAAACTGATCTGTGTCTCATCCCTGAGACAATTTTAAAGGATATAAAGTTTATTATATTATACACCCACATAATGCAGCTAAAGAAAGCTTTAATTTTTCTTACCTGTGGAACAACTCTCAATAAACTTCTTTGATCATCGAGAGTAATCAGTTTAAGATGGCTATGATCTGACCGTTTAATTGTTGGTCCAAGGTGATCCCTGATCCAATATCCCTATAACATTTTTTAAATTAGGTAATTCAGAAATTAAAGATTAGAGCAGTGAAAAAAAGCACATTTTTGAAATCAGAGCATTGAAAATATTTATACAGTGTGGGCCAAAGAAAACAGTCCACCTCGATATTTGGCAGTATTTATTAGATTTTAACGAACTGACGAAACAGGTCGATTTTTTATCTAAGGGGGACACATTTTTACGGTACATGCATCTGTCATTTGTCAACCCCCTCCATTCCACTTCCCCCACCCCTTGTATTAAATAGGGAATAGGGGTCGTATACTAGCTCATTAGAAAGGTTATTTAATTCTCTATTGAGTAATATAAACAGTAACATATTTATTTATACAGGGTGTCCAAGAGAAAAATATTTTAATTAAATTATTTGACACAAAAAGAAGAATGTATGTAACTTATTTAATTCAAAATACATTCTACTGCTGTCAAAAAACAGAAAAAATTGTTGTTTGATAAATAAACATTGGTTTTCGCTTAATTTCAATGTTCAAGCTGCCACCCATCTGCCTCTTGGTAGGTTGAATATTGAATTTAAGCAAGAAACAATGTTTATTTATCAAATAAACATTTTTGTAGTTATACTTCTTTACGCGCGATGAGGGTGAATTTTTATATGTTAAAACCAGGCGCATACGCATCACCCAGGCGCATACGCGCATTATAACTTTGTTCTGATTGGATGTTCAAATGACATGTCAAAAATTATCCAATATGGCAGCTGTAGGACAGCTGTGGTTTGGAGGAAAAGGTAAAGGTAAACAAATCAGGGACGTATCTTGCCATTCGTGCGCCCTTGGCGAAATTCAATGCACCCGCCCCCCCCCCCTTCCCACAAAAAAACGAGATTCCCATTAATTGCACCCACAATTCACAGGACTGTAATGTAACAATTTTTAAATAGTTGTAGGCAAATTACTACAACTACTACTTTAAAATGTATTAGGCCTGGTAGCCTGATCAAAGAACAATCTGACCCCAAAAAATATAAAGGAAGGATGAAAATTTGGGAATAGGTAGTTGAAATTGTCTATTATTATATAAGAAAAAGTTTAAAAATAAACATTCAAAATAAGACCGGAATTGAATAAAATGACTACCTAATTCAAAACAACTTTTGTTCTATAGAGTTTTTTCGCTAAGTCAAAAATTTTCGAGTTATTTGCGAGTGAATATGTTCATTTTTAACAAAAAAAAAAACATGTTTTTGGACGGTTTTTCGAAGATAACTCAAAAAGTAAGTATTTTATTGAAAAAAATATTCATAGCAAAAATATAGATTATAAAAAATTGAAAAAACCGGTGTATGCATGAGGTCGGTAGACCCAGTAGAAGCAGAGTTGTAGCTAATGAAAAGTAGGTTCTTCTTCGTCAACTTTCAAATCGAATATTTCAATGTGAAATAGCTCAAAAAACGGAGCACTTTTCGGGGAAATTCATTTTAACTTTTTAAAGTGGTTAAAAAAAGGTTTATTTTTGTTTTCTAAAAAAACTTTTAACATTAAAAGTCAGTGAGTTACGCTCAAAATATTGTTGGTCCCTTTTATTTTTTGGTAAAACAATTCGCGAAAATCACCCCCTAATTAGCATCAGAAATAAATTTTATCATTACCACTTAACAAGTTACTTTGCTTATGTATTATTTATATGATCTGTAAGTTTCATCGGTTCAAAGTACTTATTCTTGAAAAAGCTGTAGTTAAAATGGCTTAAACGAGTAACTAATCACGAGTTTAGGCAAATTTTGAACAACCATAGCATATCCAATTTTTGTCTAGAAAGAAAACCAAAAATCAAAAATATTCAGAAAAGCAAGACGAACATTTTATTACTCCTTGAGATTTTTTGGTATTACTAATAATTTTTAAGTTAATTCATAAGATATTCCATTTTTTTCAAAATTAATAAAAAATGTTTTATTTTAAACCCAATTTTTTTCAAAAATGAGTGCTTTGAACCAATGAAACTTATAGATAATATAAAAAATAGCGAGGTAAAGTAACTTGTAAAGCGGTAACGATTAATTTTATTTGGGAAACTAATTAGGGGGTGATTTTCGCGATTTTTTTAGCAAAAAATAAAAAAAGACCAGCAATATTTTAAGCGTAACTCACTTTTAATGTTAGAAGTTTTTTTAGAAAACACAAATAAACCTTTTTTTAACCACTTTAAAAAAGTTGTAATGAATTTTCCCCGAAAAGAGCTCCGTTTTTGGGTTATTTCAAATTGAAATATTCGATTTGGAATTTGACGAAGAAGAACCTACTTTTCATTAGCTACACCTCTGATCCTGCTGGGTCTACAGACCTCATGCATACACCATTTTTTTCAGTTTTTTCTAAGCTATCTTTTTGCTAAGAACATTTTTTTCGCTAGAATACTTACTTTTTGAGTTATCTGCGAAAAATCGTCCAAAAACATGTTTTTTTTTGTCAAAAATGAACATATTCACTCACAAATAACTCGAAAAGTATTAACTTAATGAAAAAACTCTATAGAACAAAAGTTACTTAGAATTGGTCATTTTATACAATTTCGAACTTATTTTGAACTTATATTTGTTCACCCTCGAGAAAATATTTTTCACCCCGCATTTCCCAATTTTTGTAAAATGGAGGGGATGTAGAATTGTAAACTTTTCTTATATAATAATAGACAATTTCAACTACCTATTCCCAAATTTTCATCCATCCTTTATTTTGTGGAGGTTTTCGTAAAATTTTGTGTTCCATGATCGGGCTATGGGCTCAAAAAACAATAACAATAAAGGAGGTATTTTTGAAACATTATTTATTTTACTCACTAGTACTTTACATGTAATATTGTGATTCACAATTTGTGAATATGTTAAATACATTTATGAGAAAATGTACTTACATACTTACATAAACTATCATAACTATGCACTTATGTTACATTACTTTAAGCGAAAACATATTGATATATAATAATAAATAATAGCCTACAACAGTTCATGAAGTTTTGATTTAAAATTTAAATTTTTAGTCAATTTAATTTTGTTGAATTAACCTGGTATCTTTTATTATTGTTAAAATTTCGTCAAAGTTAAGTTTTGAAGCTTAAAATCCTTTATATGTTACAATTATTTTTAAAATATTACTGACACCGTACCGGTATTTATGTAGTCTCTTATCTTTTTAATTTTGCTAGAATACGGATCATATTTTTTTATCGAAAGTATGAAAAATGCTTAGTTTATAAAATTAAAATCTTGGATTTCCTAAAAGTTTTTCTTCCGCTAATTTTACGCCCCCTCACTCTTGCGCCCTTGGCGGGCGCCTCTTTCGCCAACCCCTAAATACGTCCCTGAAACAAATGTATAATATATTCGTTTTATTGTTGTGAGGACAGAAACAAAACAGTTTATAATATTGTAGTGACTTTTAAATAGTTTTTAAAAGCAACAGGTACGTAATAATTGTTAATGTATCATGGGTATAAACCTACCTGTTTGACCTGCCAAAATACATAGTATGTAATAATGTAATACTTTTATTTATATAATTTGATTACCATTAATATTCACCTAATATATTGTTTTCTTACTATATGTTTTGTTGTATTTTTTTTCAATTCTAAAGTCCACATTACATCAATAATAATTGAATAAGAAATTGACAACAAGTTATTCAAGGTCAAATTTGGCTTATACAAAACACAATTCTACATCCAATTTTGCCGTGAATAAAAAGAAAATAAAGAAATTTGACAAAATAAAACATATCCAATTGTTCTATTTCATCAAATTCCTTCATTTTCTTTTACAAACCATACATTTTGTACTCGTCAAATTTGGCCTTGAATAACTTTGTCAATTTCTTGTTCAATTTATTGTTGTATATGTTATAGTTTACTTCAAAAAACTAAGACTTTATTTTTTAAAAAATGTTTTACCGTGCCGTTTAATTACTATTAAGGGTCAAAGTTAAGTTTTAACATGGGTTCTTATGGGAATTCTTAAAAAGTTAATAACTTTTGACCCAAATTTACGATTTTTAATTATTTGTGCTTAAATTAAAGGTATTTTTGTAAGGAATAACATATTAAAAAATGAGGATTGTTTACCGTACCATTATTAAATAAAAGTGAAATTACTGTTTCGAAATTTAACAAAGTTGGTAGTAGTGAGATCAGCTGCACTCATAATTATATCCGAAACGTACGTGTCAATCACATTACCTCGGTGGTCTAGTTGTTGAGCGTTCGGTCAGAGTTCGAAACGTCCCGGGTTCCAATCCTCTACGATTCATTTTTTTTTTAGTTGTTTTAATAAAAATTTTTTGAAAGTGGTAGATAAGAAAGTTAGTTTAATATTTAAATAGAATACAATTACTTCGTTAAAATTATATAATAGAAGTATAACTTCTTACGTGCGTACAAAGTACACACACATTCTTTTTTTTTCTATTTTCTGTCAGTAGTAGAATGTATTTTGAGTTAAATGAATTACATAAGTACATTCTTCTATTTGTGTCAATTAATTTAATTCAAAATAATTTTTCTTGGACACCCTGTGTAAATAATTATGTCAATGTTAATATAACTGAATAGAGAATTGAATAAAGTTTTAAATGAGCTAGCACACCACCCCTATTTCTTATTAAAAAATAAGGGGAGGGGAAAGAGGAAGAGAGGAGGTTGACAAATGACAGATGTATGTACCGTAAAAATGTGTCCCCTTAAGATCAAAAACCGACCTGTTTCTTCATTTCCTTAAAATCTAATAAATACTTCCAAATATCGAGGTGGGCTGTTTTCTTTGGCCCACACTGTATATACAGGGTGTCCAGAAACTCTACCGACAAACGGAGACAGGAGATTCCTCAGATAATTTTAAGATAATTTAACCCAATTCACCTAGTCCGAAAATGCTTCCTAAGGGAGCTAGAGCTCTTTGAAGATGGCGTCATGTAATTAGTTTTCCTTAAATACCTCCAGAACACTTCTATTCAGAAAAACTAAAATTGGTATGCACATTAACTTTCCAGAGATGAATCGATTACATCCATTGCGAAGTTCTAGTACTGGTCATAGGCGTCCGTTTTTAGTAGGGCAACGGATATTTTATCGCATGTATTTAACTTTTAAGCATTTTTGACACTGGATTATTAAATTGTGAGGTATTATAGTTCTAAAAAGTGCTCTTGCTTTAAGTGGGTAAGACACACCGTTTTCTAGAAAAATCGATTTGAAAGTTTTTCATTTTTGAAATTTGAAAAAAAATTGATAATTAAAAAAAAACGATGTATTTTACCAACTTACAGCAAGAGTAACTTTTAGTACTCGAATACCTCATAATTTAATAATCTAGTATCAAAAATGCTTAAAAACTAAATACAAAAAAGTTATGCTATAAAATAACTGTTGACCTGCCCAAAACGGACGCCTATGGCCAGTACTAAAAATTTGCAATTAATGAAATCCATTCATCTCTGGAATATAATTAAATGTACCAGTTTTCGTCTTTTTAAATAGTTTTTAAAAAATTTTTTTTGAAATTCAAAAAACGAGAAATTTTCAAATCGAGTTTTCTAGAAAACGGTGTATCCTATCGACTTAAAGCAAGAGTACCTTTTAGTACTAGAATACCTCACAATTTAATAATTCAGAGTCAAAAATGCTTAAAAATTAAAGACAAAAAATATATGCGATAAAATAACCGTTTCCCTACCCAAAACGAACGCCTATGATCGGTACTAGAAATTAGCAATGGATGGAGTAGATTTATCTCTGGAAGGTAAATACGCGTAGCAATTTTTGTTGTTCTAAATAGAAGCGTTCTGGAGGTATTTAAGAAAAACTAATTACAAGACGCCATCTTCAAAGAGCTCTAGCTCCCTTACGAAGCATTTTCGGACTAAGTGAATTGGGTTAAATTGTCTTAAAATTATCTGAAGAATCTCCTGTCTTGGTTTGTCGGTAGATTTTCTGGACACCCTGTATAATATAAAAAGATAAATAAATGTCAATACTAACCAAATCTTCTGGTGTCCAAAGGTTTCCTGGAGTACCAGGAATACTAAATTCTGCCATAGCGATAAAAGGCTCATTAGTTGATGAGACACCCCAGAACGATAATCCACGTTCTTTGTATAAATCGAAGAATTTTATGTAATAATCAGCTAACAGTTGGTATACTTCTTTTCTGATGAATCCCAAAAATCCCATGTAGCTGTTGTTTTCCTTGTATGCTGTAGGAAGAACCCATGTGCTGGAGAATAGCTTCAAATCGTTTCTTAGCTGACGTGCTCTTTTAAGGAATGGGATCTATAAAAGAGATATAGATGTAAATATAAAAATAAATGTGTATAAGGCTTACCCGATTCACAAGATTGATATTGAATCTTATTCAGTCTAAAAATAACTACTGTTTATCAATCTATGAAAAAATAGTACATTATATACCGCGGGACTGAAGTAGTACATTTAATCCTGAAGGTAAAGTTTATGGCCCGACCGCAGGGAGGGCCATAATTTACCTGAAGGATTAAATGTACTTCAGTCGCAAGGTATATACGATACTTTTCGTACTTCCGGTATGATTTTATTAATTATTTCAATAATTTCAATCAGTTTTTTCTCTCTTCAACTCATTTAATAAACTGTCTTTAAAATAAGTTACCATAGTAACATTGCGTTGTGACAGTTATAATTTAGAAACATTGTCATTACTAGTGTCATTGTAAAGAAACATTGTTATTGATAATTATTGGTATCATGAGTGAAGAAGGTGTATCTGATATTGATAAAAGAGCAGCCGAAGTAGGTGAAGAATTGTTACCACCGAAATCTAGAAAACTATACGAGCAGCAGTACGATGCTTTTAAAAAGTGGTGCCGCTTAAAAAATGTGAGACAACCTACTGAAAATGCGCTGTTAGTCTACTTCGATGATAAATCAAAAGCGGTTTGTGCCTCAACTCTCTGGGCACATTACTCAATGCTGAAATCGGTTATTAACATTAGAGAAGATATTGATATAAGTAAATTTCCAAAATTATTAGCTTTTTTGAAGAGAAGAAATGAGGGATTTTCAATAAAATAATTTTAAATAAAATAAATTTTCAATAAAATATCCCTTAAATTCGTTTGTTTGTGATTTAATCGTTCCGGGAGTTTCGTCAATATTTAATCCCGGAGGGATTAAATGTGACACTTTAGTACCTGTCACAAGGGAGTGAAGTTGTCACTTTAGGCCCGGAAGTACGAAAAAAATGTTAAAATCATTTATAAGATGTGTATTTTAATAAATTTCCTAAAAGGGCTACCTCACAGAACGTTTACAGAACGGAATACAATTCCATCATCACTGCTTCTTACAGGTTAAAGGACATGCTTAAGTCACCAAGATATGTCGATGAAAAGCCTTTAAATATTATACCGGGTGTCCACTTATATTTTCCCCCATTTTAACTGCCTATAACTTCTAAACGGCTCAAGATAGAAATATGCGGTTTTCGCTGAAATGTTTTATTTTAGTAAAAGTTTTGTCTGAAGGGACTGAATTTTTTATATCGCTTTCAAATGCGAAAAGAAAAATGGCGGATTTTTGAAAAAACGTTGTTGACTTTTTTTTAATGGAACACCCAGTATATTTTTGTAAATTGAAAGAAAGGTCATTCACCTATCCAGCGATATAAAGTTTTTCAAAGTCGGTTGTCAAATCACTGAGTAATTAATTTTTAAAATGAGATGTGCAACGTGGATATTACATACCTAAATAACATAACTAAGCAAATTGATATTATGTTATGTGATTTCCACATTGCATCTCTCATTTTAAAAATTAACTGCTCAGTCATTTGACCACCGATTTTAAAAAAATTTATATCGTTGAATAGGGAAATGACCGTTTTTTTTTAAGTTTTCAGGTAAATTACCATTATTTATGTCGCTTTTAAATAAAAAATGGCGGATTTTTGGAAATAAAACGTTGTTGATTTTTTTATTGAAACACCCAGTATATTTTTTTGTAGCTTGAAAAAACGGTCATTTACCTATCCAGCGATATTAAATTTTTTAAAATCGGTTGTCAAATGACTGAGCAAATAATTTTTAAAATGAAAGATGCAATGTGAAAATCACATAACATAATATCATTTTGCTTAGTTATGTTATTTAGGTATGTGATATCCACGTTGCACCGCTCATTTTAAAAATTAATTACTCAGTGATTTAACAACCCATTTTGAAAAACTTTATATTGCCGGATAGGTGAATGATCTTTCTTTCACCCTACAAAAAAATATACTGGGTGTTCCATTAAAAAAAAGTCAACAACGTTTCTTTAAAAAATCCGCCATTTTTCTTTTCGTATTTGAAAGCGATATAGAAAATTCAATCCATTTAGACAAAACTTTTACTAAAATAAAACATTTTATCGAAAACCGCATATTTCTATCTTAAGCCGTTTAGAAGTTATAGGCAGTTAAAATGGGGGAAAATATAAGTGGACACCCGGTATAGTTTTAAATTTAATCCAGCAACCGAAGCTTTTCACCTCGCAATTTTTACAGAATAGATCGATTTGCTTGAAAATTTGAGAATAAGTAGTGGATAGTCCAAGGATCAAAATCTATATGATGCCAAAAGGCGCTTTTACCATGGGGGTAATTGCCACCCCATCTCGAGGGTGGAAATTTTTTATTATATTTTGACCTCATAAAATGATAAAAATATTCATTTTAAGCAAAAAATGTTCTATACATTTTTTTTGATAAAATTAATAGTTTTCGATTTATTCGCTATTCAAAGTGTTAGTTTTATATCGAAAAAATCAATGTTTTTCGAAAATACTCATTTACGATTCACTCAATTTTTGCCGTAGAAAAAAATTTTTCAAACCAAGTTCTTTAGATTTAAATAACCTACAATTTCATATTTAAATATTTTTTCGTATCTCTGATGCTAATTTTTCTATTCTGAAGGAAATGGCATTTTTACCAAACTACAAAAATTCGTTATTCGCTTTTAACTCCAGTTTTTTAAAAACTAATCATCCTAAGCCAGTACAACTTCTAGAATCTATTAATAATACCTAAATAAAGAAGAATGAATAAGGACAATAACTAAAAACATCGCTAAATTACATTATTATGCTTCCAATTGGATTTCTCCTTTTTTTTTTCAAAATAATATATTGATTTTTAACCGTAACTTTTTTATTTTTTATCTTGAAAGTTTGGTAAAAAAGAATTTTGTAGGTTTTTACTTGTAAGTTTGTTAATATTAAATCTTTTTAAAATTCTCAGTCGCAAAAAGAGGTGACTTTGAAAAGGTTGGTAAAGGTGGCTTTTGCATTTTACTACAAGTTTAATTGTCAATATCTCACCCAATTTTTGCCGTAGAGAAAATGTTTGCAAACCTGGTTCTTGGGAATTAAATAGGCTACATTTTCATATTTAAACATTTTTTCGTATCTTTGATGCTAATCTTTCTGTTCTGAAGAAAATGCCATTTTTTCCAAACTACAAAAATTCGTTATTCGCTTTTAACTCCGTTTTTTTTTAACTAATTATTCTAAGCCGGTCAAACTTCTAGAACCTATTAATAATACATAATTAAAGATGACCAAATAATGCCAATCACTAATTTTAATTAGGGTGTTGATAAGGAGGTTGCTTCCGATCAATTTTTCGCTGAAAAAAATAGGGACTGACATTCTTTTCATTATAAATCACTTACTTTTTGAGCTAGAGAATTTTTTTCATTTCTGGAGACATATGTTTTTAAATAGTTTAAATTAGTTTGAACAAGTTATCTTCGAAAAATGCATAGTTTTCTAGTCTTTTGACTTTGAAACTACAATATTTAGCATTTGACGAAGAAAAGCCAAATTTTATAGTGTAGCTCGATTACTATTAGTCATACAGATTATTAAAAAAAGGTTTTGTTTATTTTTTTTAAAAGGTACATTTTTGTTAAGTAAAGTTGTTTTGAGAAAACGGAAACTTTTGGAGTTATTGGCAGAAAACTTATTAAAAACATTCGGCTGTCCCAAGTAGAAACACTGTAAGCGTCAATTCGAAAAATGTTCACCAGAGTAGAAAACGTAAAGGACTCAACTTTTAAATTTTTTTTTTGTTTGAAATAAAAGTGAACACACATTAATTTAGTAAAAAATTCTCCTGTTTTTCAGTAAATATTTTATGTCCGAATTTTATTTCCTGACTAGGTTTTTAACACATACAGTGTTTTTATTTGGGAAACCTGAAAATATAATATAAAATTTTCCACTTTTTAAAGACATTAAGTACCACAAATGATACTTTATTCAAGTTCTTATAAAATATATATAAGAAATTGCAACAATTTAATGGTCAGTGTCTGGGTCATGTAATTGCTGTCATCCAGGGTTGTGAAAAAGCCCTGCTCATTGTTTTCATTTACCCAGGTTCCCAGATATTTGTAGTTATTAGACCATAATAGTACAAATTCGATCATTGCATCTGAAATTTTACACCTTCTTGAAATTTGCATAAATCGACTATTTTGAATTCAATAATCAAATATACACAAACAACAGTGCAGGACTTATTATGGGTAATTCTAATCATACATTAATTCACTTCATAGTAATATTGAGTTTACAATAGAAACAGAACAGAATAAGTCCATAAACTTTCTAGATGTAACAATTACCAGACTACACAACAAACATGAGTTCTCCGTATATCATAATCATAAACCTACCCATACTGACACAACTATACACAATTCATCATCCCATCCTACACAACACAAATTAGCAGCCTACCATAGCATGATACATAGACTGACAGAAATTCCCATGTAAAAAAATAACTTCGAGATAGAACTGAACATCATTAAACAAATAGCAGCAAACAATGGCTATAACGAACAAACAATTAACAAAATTTTAAACCCAAACTCCATAAGAAAGCCCTAAAATTAGTCTATCCACCACCACAGAAAGAACCCAGTACCTTCTCCTCTATCACATATACTGGCAAGATAACAACAAAAATAGCCAGATACATAAAAAAGAAAGGAATAACATCAGCTTTCAGAACTAACCACAACTTAAGCAAATATATTAAGAACAATAAGAGCCGAAAGAGAAAACAACTACAGAGTGGTGTTTACAAACTAACTTGTGGTGACAGTCCGAAAACTTACATCGGTCAAACTGGCAGAACCTATGACGTATAGAAGAACACGAAAGGGCTTTCAACAATAGAAAAACAGACACTTCTACATACGCACTTCACCTTCTAGATCATAATAATTCTTTTAATGAACAGTTTCAAATTCTGCATATTCAAAATAAAGGCCTTAGGCTATCTTTATTCGAATCTATGGAAATTGATAAATTGAAAAATACAGATATACCTAATTCTGAATGACCAACTCGAGACAAACAGCTCCCCACTCCTCAGCCTCTTCAGTTAAAGAATTTAAAAAGGCAAACCCATAGTAATCTAAATCACTTGAGCAAGGCACCCTGCCGAAACAACTGTAGTCACATAGTGGTAACAAATTTTGTGGAAGTATAAAAAAAAGGTTTTATGTGTTTTATTGTTAGATAAAATGAACTTCCATCAAGTAACGGCCGAATCCATCAAAAATTTCAAGGGAAAATATAAGCCAACAGTGGCAAATTTTTACAGACACCTAAAAAAAATGGATTTGGCGGTGGACATCAGAACTCGTCATTGGATCATGTGGAACCGTGTGGAACAAAAATTCAAAAAGATTTTATTAGTTTATGAGTTTCCCGAGGTACTGCTGAGATTTTTAAGTTTTTGGTATCACTCAGAAGGCAAAATAACGATTTTTTTGTAAAAAAGCGTTGAAATATTTTATTATTTCTAAACAAAAAGTATGCATATAACAAAACATATCTCGACAGTGTTACCTCACCAGATGTTTACAGAAAATCTATGTAAAATTTCAGGTAGATCGGTAAAGTAGTTTTTGAGTTACAATGTCCTCCGCATCTGAAACAATCAATTTTGAGAAAAACGTGTTTAACGTTTTGACAATGTTTGTTTTTATTTTATTTTATTCAGTCAAATCGTAAATAGACCAGTAAGGATCTGTTTTTAGGTGGATGTGAGGGGTGGCATTCAGATTTTTGCGGATAAAGTTAGGTGATAACTTCGTTAATAATAATTGATTTATGCTCCTTCTCAAATATGCCCGGAACATTAATAAAAAAAAATAAAATATTTAAAAATTTCAAAAAATTTCGTGTTTCTTCTACTTTTTTTGCTTATAACTTTAAAACGATTCATTTTGGAACAAAGTTGTATAGGAATAAAACAAAGATAATTACACTTTCTATCAGATGCGATTAGTTAAAAATGTCTTAATTTATCACCCTTGCTGCAAAATAGCAATAAATATAAAATAAGGGGGCAAAACAAGCCTGTTTTATTCACTGATTTTCCATCACTTAGGTTACACTTGGAACCTTCCTAATTCGCTTACAAAATTTTTGTAATGTGCTAAAACCGTACACCAAATTTCATTAAAATTGACTTACTAGATTTTGAATAATAATTTTGCAATCTAAACTTTTTTTTAATGCACTTTCTAATGCACTTTACAGAATTGAAATCGGATTGTTTAAGCAGCCTCAGCAATGTTTTAAAATTATAAACAATTTTTTTGCTTATAAACAAATTAGTCCTGTGGCCAGGAGGGGGTGCTACGGGCTTCTTTATTTAGATGGACTTACCCAAGATTTCTATGTTTTTTTTTTTGACCCGTAGAACACGATTTTTTTGGGTAACAGTTGATCCGGATGTCGATAAAATTGTTATAAACAAAGAACTTGAGGAATTACATAACATCGATTTTTCGCAAAATAAAACATTTTTTTCCATTTCTTGGGTAATTCTAAGCAAAAAATGTTCCTACAAGTTTTTTCGTAGGATGCATAGTTTTCGAGATAAACGCAGTGGAACTGTCAAAAATTCGAAAAATTGCAAATTTTGAACGCGATTAATTTTGATTAAAAAATAAAATAGCAATTCTGCTAAGAGCATTTGAAAGTGTAAGTCAAATTATACCGGTTTTAATTATTTGCATTGCTAAAAATTAATTTCTTTATTATTAAACAAAGCTATTTTCTTATAAGCCAAAAAATTGTTTATAAGTTTAAAACATTGCTGAGGCCCCTTAAATAATCCGATTTTAATTCTGTAAAGTGTATTAGATAGGTAGAGCATCTCTTTATATGTGAAAAAATTATACAACTTCTAAATTGTCTACTTTTTGTTCAGAAAGATTTAAAAAATTTGAACTTTTTTAAAAACATTTAGATTGCAAATTTATTATGCAAAATCTATTAGGTCGATTTTAATGAAATTTGGTACACGGTTTAAGTATGTTACAAAGAATGTCCTAAGTGAATTACTGAGGTTCTAAGTGCCACCAAAGTGGTTAAAAACATTGAATAACAACAGGCGTATTTTGCCCCCTTATTTTGTATTTATTGCTATTTGCTATATTGCAGAAAAGGTAATACGTTAAGACATTTTTGACCAGTCGTATATCATACGAAATTCAATTATCTTTATTTTATTCTCTACGACTTTGTTCCAAAACGAATCGTTTTAAAGTTATAAGCAAAGAAAGCAGAAAAAAATCGACGTTTTTCGAAATTTTTAAATATTTTAATTTTTTTATTAATGTTCCGGGCATACTTGAGAAGGAGCTTAAGTCAATTATTATTACTGAAGGTGTCACCTAACTTTATCTGCAAAAATCCGAATGCCACCTCCCACATCCAAAAATAGACGTTTTTCACAAATCCTTACTGGTCTAAAAGTGACACACACCGGAATATGTTTTTGAATCGCCGAGGAATTTACAAAAGAGAAGGGGAACAGCTACTGAACGTTTCTCACTACGATCAAGCCTACTGAGACGAAGCTGCTGCAAAGTGAGTCGAAGGTATGAATATTCAACAAGCTGTATTTCCGGAAATTTTGCTCCGATAAATCTAACATTTTCAGAGAGTATTCTTGAGGCTATATACTTTGATCTAAAATAATAAAATAATCGAAAATTTTACCCCCATCACCTTAACCTAGGCTCTCATGCTTTTTTTGGCATGTTAACATAATTGAAATTTTTGAGAATTATATTACTATCATTGTTTACCTTAAGATCGATATCCTCTGGCGCTAGCTTAAAGTCCTTTAAGCTGTGATCAACACAGTCTACGACATGTTCGAGAGTGTCAATGTATGAATAAAAGCGTGTTGAGAAATCAGTTCCGCCCATAGGAACTCTAGCAAAGTTGTAGTCAAGACCATCTGTGGAGTAGTACGATCTAAAACAGTAAGCTAATTTTAGAAATTTCCAAATTCAAAATACAGACAGAATAAAGTATGGTGTTTTTACTACAAAAATACACTTATATCACGCAAGATTTCTGACGTCAAAGCGTTGTCAAAACATTAGAATTGGACTTTTCACCATGGCCATGTTCCTCATACAGTGAGAAGTTAGACATCATTACTTGTCAGAGTTATTTTTGTGTTCTTGTTTACTGTACAAATAATAACTATAATTATTTATTCTAAAATTAATGTCAATCGCTTTTTATTATTTGCCGAAATATACACTGATTGGCACAAAAAACGGCCACCCCACAAAATTGGTCATTTTTGATGTCTCGAATTTCCTAAACCTGTTGTCCGATTTAAGTGATCTTTTTATTGGGTTATAGCCTTATTCTTTAACAATATCACTGTCATAATATTGTTGCCAGATAGGCAAATTATCATTGTATACCAGGTGTAACAAACAAACTGTGTTTTTTTCTCAAAGTTAACCACACCTTGTGGAATATTCTAGCATTTATAAAATACAGAAATTAAAACCCAACTATAGCCTTAGGTTTTCTTAACATTATGTTTTTTGATTCATTTGCTTATGTTGGATAATAAAAAAGTTAGGTACTTAAACAACTAGCCATGTTCTTTATCAACATAGGGTGTTTCTAAATAAGTGCGACAAACTTTAAGGGATAATTCTGCATGAAAAAATAATGACCGTTTGCTTTATAAACATATGTCCGCAAATGCTTCGTTTCCGAAATACGGGATATTGAATGTTTTCTTACAAACTGACGATTTATTTATTGCTCTAAAAACCTCTTGAGATATGGAAATGAAGTTTAGCAGGTTTTAAGGGGTTGTTACTGCGCATTATTTGACATACAATTAAGAAGTTTATATTCACCATTGGCGTGCATACGGGTAACATTACCCGTCATATTACCCGTATGCACGCCAATGGAGAATATAAAATTCTTAGTAGCATATCAAAAAATGGGCAATAACTGTCTCTTAAATCCCACCAAATCGTATTTTATAATGCTAGAATATTCCACAGGGTGTGGTAAGCTTTGAGAAAAAAACACAATTTGAGTGGTATACCCGGTATACAATGATAATTTGCCTCTCTAGCAACAATATTATTGCAGCGATGTTGTTAAAGAATAAGGCTATAGCGTATTAAAAAACACTTAAATGGGACAACAGGTTTAGGAAATTCGACATCAAAAATGACGCATTTTGTGGGGTGGCCGTTTTTTTGTGCCGGTCAGTGTATTAATTAACAACAATAATATAGTACCTATATAAGTATATAATCAATAAAATAGATCATTTATTATTTTAAGGCTAAAAATGACATGCATCTGTAAGTACATTCATCTGTAATTTTTTTCCTTAAAATATTTTATTGAATATAAAAGATGTAAACGATCTATATTATTGAATATACGCTATGAGCTCGTAGGTAGAGGGGATAATTAAAAGTTCGCGAGCGCCAGTAGTGACAAGTCTGTAAGCTTTTACTGGAAATTTGACATAAATATCAAAGTGATTAATTTAAAACATTGAAATTAAAAACATTAACAGGAAATAATATTAGTTGGTCAAAGCTGTGGTGTATATTTTTACCTTAAATATATTTACGTTTTAAATACTGAATCTAAGTTTTTTTAATATTTCGTAATATGTAATTATAAATTAATCTAAGCGCCATCTACACGATAATTGTGAAAGTATCCGAAGTAAGAAATTAATATTTCATTAATAGAAGGTTAAAATGATTAGCAAAATCTTTAAAAAATCGATTACAATTTAAGTACTTTTTTGCATTGTAAATATTAAGCGATAACAATTAAATAATAAATTTAAAAATTACCGGTGAAAGTTGCATTAGTAATCCGCTAGGAGCGACACCAGCGAATCTCAGAGCGTACACACTATGATGATATTTTTGTTAGTTGTATTTCGGCAGGTAATGAAAACCGATGGACATCATTAATTAGAATAAAGAAATATAAATATTATTTTTGCAGTAAACAAAAACAAAGAAAAATACATCTGACAAGTAATAATGCCTAGCTTCTCACTGTACCCGAAACATGGCCATGATGAAAAGTCATATTCTGAGGTTTTGACAATGCTCTCACGTCAGAAATCTTGAATGACGTAAGCGTATTTTTGTAGCAAAAAAACCATACTATTGTTTGTTTTTTAACCAAAAGGAGTGATTCAAATTTACGTATACGTATAAGCGTAATGCTTGTTTCTAATTGGTCCAAACCGCAGACAAGTTTACTCGACTGTTATTAAATTTTGACACTAATGAGATTTATGAAATTTTGGCACTTCTGTTATTTTATAGGTTAATTAAGTATAAGTATCGGCGATTTTTTGTGTTTTCTGAATTATTCCTTTAATATTTAGATTTTTAGTCTACTTTTATATATAAACAGATGTTTTTAGAACTCTTTAGCGATGTGTTAGTATAATATAATATGTATGGATTATCATCGAAAGGTGATATGATCAACGAAAAAAGAAGATGAATTTGGTGAGTTTTCTAGTAACTTTCTTGGGTGTGAATCTGTCTTTTTAGTTTACTCCTCTTGGTTAAAAAATCAACTATAGTAAATCAAGATCACAGTTACCTTAACAAATGTTCCTGAAGGGTTTTCGTCATGTTAGCTACATTGATAACAGTGGAATCAGTAACAGCGCCACCCCAACCCATTACTTCTTGATAAAGGATAGAGGGTTCGACAAAGATGTTTGCGCTAGGTATAAGATGCGATGGCACCAGGACTCCACACACTCTGTAGCTGGTATCCCAGTCGTGTTCGCAGATATCATCGTTTGGAGGTACGAAACAGTGTTTTCCCGATTTAGCGTTCGTGTAGGTTTTAACCTCTTTCTTGAATCTTAAGCCAGCTTGGTTGGAGGTGTATACAATATATTTATTTTTAGGCACGGGTTCAACTGGTGGGGAATAGTCGCAATGCTGGTCGTTACAAACGCAGACGACACTTCCCTTGCCATAGTCTCTGGCAAGACATTCTTCTGGGTTTTGTGATTTGACGGTATCACTGGACGAGAACACGACTAAAAATTAAAAAAAATTATGACGGATGGGAAAAGCTATTTCGCATCATACACAAATTGTTTGAGGGAGCACTGAATGGAGAAGACTGGCCGGCAGAATGGACTCAAGCATATAATATGACATCAATATATATCTAACAAAGGAAATAGAAAAAACTGCGAAAACGATTGAGGAATCCGCATTATAGTATGTATAGGAAGACTATGAGGGGACTATGGAAAGGACCGAGGGGAAAGCATGCCAGATTATATTTACACGGTCGAACAATAGTCCAAGTAATAGTCGGAGAGATAGAAGCGGATTTTGTGCGTGATAAGTAATACGGAAAAACTATACGGGGATATGTTGAATTAGTTGTGTACATGACTTTCATCAACGGCCGGAAACCAGAGTTGGGGCCGAGGGTAGTTATAAGGGGTCAAAGTCGCGGATTTTATTATTTTTTTTATGACGCTCATGATCGAGATAGTGCACCAAAATTTGGGAATAAGTAGGTCATGACGTAACTAAGTAAAACCTCTAGGGGCGGAACGCTGCGTGGTCGACAAAGGGGTGGGGGTAGGGGTGAATATAAAAAATATAAAGGGTTTTTTGCGACGTTCGTGATTGAGATAGTGGACCAAAATTTGGAAATAAGCAGATCATGACATTCCTGAGTAAAATCCCCAGAGCCGGAAACCAGAGTTGGGGATGAGGGTAGTTATAAGGGGTCAAAGTCGCCGTTTTTATTATTTTTTTTGTGACGCTCATGATCGAGAGAGTGCACCAAAATTTGGGAATAAGTCGGTCATAACGTAACTAAATCAAATCTCCAGGGGTGGCACGCTTCGTGACCGACAAAGGGGTGGGGCAGGGGTGAATAGAAAAAATATAAGGGGTTTTTTTGCGAAGTGCGTGATTAAGGGAGTACACCAAAATTTGGGAATAAGTAGACCATGACATAACTAAGTAAAATGCTCAGAGCCGGAAACCAGAGTTGGGCATGAGGGTAGTTATAAAGGGTCAAAATCGTCGTTTTTATTTTTTTTTGTGACGCTCATGATCGAGATAGTGCACCAAAATTTGGGAATAAGTAGGTCATGAGGTAACTAAGTACAATCTCCAGGGGTGGAACGCGGCGTGGCCGATAAAGGAGTGGGGGTAGGTGTGAATATAAAAAATATAAGGGGTTTTTTGCGACGTGCTAGATTGAGATAGTGCACCAAAATTTGGGAATAAGTAGAGCATGACTTAGCTAAATAAAAGCCCCAGAGCCGGAAACCAGAGTTGGGGATGAGGGTAGTTTTAAGGGGTCAAAGTCGCAGTGTGTATTATTTTTTTTGAGACCCGGCACAACATTTGTCACCCACGCAGTGTTCCGCCCCTGGAGATTTTACTTAGTAATGTCATGATCTACTTATTCCCAAATTTTGGTGCACTATCTCGATCACGAACGACAAAAAAAACCCCATATATTTTTATACTCACCCCTGCCTACCACCCCTTTGTACCCCAAGCAGCGTTCCGCCCCTGAAGATTTTACTTAGTTACGTCATAACCTACTTACTCCCAAATTTTGGTGCACTATCTCCATCATGAGCGCCACAAAAAAAATAATAAAAACCGCGAATTTTACCCCTTATAACTACCCTCGTCCGCCACTCTGGTTTCCGCCTCTGGGGATATTACTTAGTTATGTCATGGTCTACTAATTCCCAAATTTTGGTGCACTATCTCAATCACGAACGTCGCAAAAAACCACGTATATTTTTTTATATTCACCCCTCCCCACCCCTTTGTCGGCCACGCAGCGTTCCACTCCTGGAGATTTTACTTAGTTACGTCGTGACCTACTTATTCCCAAATTTTGGCGCGCTATCTCGATCATGAGCGTCACAAAAAAAAATAATAAAAAACGGAACTTTGACCCCTTATAACTACCTTCCTTCTCGACTCTGGTTTCCGGCTCTGGGGATTTTAATTATTTATTTCATGGTCTATTTATACCCAAATTTTGGTGCAATACCTCAATCACGAACGTCGTAAAAGACCCCTTATATTTTTTATATTCACCCCTACCCCCACCCCTTTGTCGGCCACGCAGCGTTGAGCCCCTAGAGATTTTACTTAGGTACGTCATGACCTACTCATTCCCAAATTTTGGTGCACTATCTCGATCATGAGCGTCATAAAAAAAAATAAAATCCAGCGACTTTGACCCCTTATAACTACCCTCGGCCCCAACTCTGGTTTCCGGCCGTTGGTGAAAGTCATGTACACAATTAATTCAACATATCCCCGTATAGTTTTTCCATATTACTTATCACGCACAAAATCCGCTCCCAGCTCTTAGACTATAATGAAGCTTAAAATAGGACAAAACCTCGCAATTTTTACAGAATGGATCGATTTGCTTGAAAATTTGAGAATAAGTAGTGGATAGTCCAAGGATCAAAATCTGCATGATGCTGAAAGGCGCTTTTACCATGGGGGTGGTTGTCACCCCATCTCGGGCTGGAAATTTTTTATTATATTTTGACCGCAAAAGTTAGTAAAACATTCATTCTAAGCAAAAAACGTTCCATTCATTTTTTTGATAAAATTAATAATTTTCGATTTATTCGCTATCAAAAGTGTTAGTTTTATATCGAGAAAATCAATGTTGTTAATAAGTTTTCGGCTAATAACTCCAAAAGTTTTCGTTTTATCAAAACAACTTTATTTAACAAAACTTTACCTTTTGAAACAATAAAGAAAACCGCTTCTTTTAATTTTTTTTAATACCAATAGTAATCGAGCTATACATTATTAAATGTTAGCTGTTCTTCGTCAAATGCTAAATACTGTAGTTTCAAAGTCAAAAGACGGGAAAACTATGCATTTTTCGAGGATAACTGGTTCGAACTAATTTATAGCATTTTAAAATATCTATCTCTAGAAATAAAAGCAAAGTCTTTAGCTCAAAAATTAAGTGACGTATGTTGAAAAGAATGTTAGTCCCCACTTTTTTCAACGAAAAAGTAATCCGAAGCAACCTACTAATCACCACCATAATTAAAATTAGTCGTTAACCTTATTTGAGCTTCTTTATTTTTATATTATTAATAGCTTCTAGAAGTTTGACCGGCTTAGAATGATTAGTTTAAAAAAAATGGAGTTAGAAGCGAATAACGAATTTTTGTAGTTTGGAAAAAATGGCTTTTTCTTCAGAATAGAAAGATTAGCATTAGAGATACGAAAAAAATGTTTTAATATGAAATTATAGATTATTTAATTCTCAAGAAATTGATTTCCAAAACTTTTTAGTACAGTAAAAATTAAGTGAGCTATTGATAATTAAAGCTTGTAATAACATGCAAAAACCACCTTTACCAACCATTTCAAAGTCACCTCTTTTTGCGACTGAGGATTTTAAAACGAATTAATATTAATAGGCTTATAGACCTTATAAAAACCTACAAAATTCTTTTCTGCCAAACTTTCTAAGATAAAAAATTGAAAAGTTACGGTTAAATAATCAATATACACACACCGTCAAAATTAGCCGAACACCTTAAAAATGGGACATTTTTGATGTCTCGAATTTCCTAAACATGTTGTCCAATTTGAGTGATTCTTTTAGTATGTTATAGCCTTATTACTTAAGAATATCGGCGTAGTAATATTGTTGCTAGACAGGTAAATGTCATTTTATACAGGGTGTAATAATCATACTGCGTTTTTTTCTTAAAGTTCGGAACACCCTGTGGAATATTCTAGCATATATAAAATATTAAAATTAAAACTGTATTGTAGACTTAGGCTTTCTTAATATATTCTTATTTGATTCATTTGCTTATATTGGAAAATAAAAAAGTTATATGGTTTAACAACTAGCCATGTAATGTTTTTTATCAATAAATCCTCATGGTAAAAGTATGCTAAATTTGCAGTTACTCGAGCGTTATAGGGATCTATTGGATTGTGAAGAGTGGGTAATAAAACCAAAAAATAGTTAAGTTAAGTTTTCCATAAAGTGTGGGACTCTCCATTTTTTAATTTAATTTTCCATTTCCATCAATCGTTTTTTCCGATTATAGCGCCATCTATCCATAATAGGAAAAAATATTGCGAAAAAAAGTTGATTATTTTTACGTCAAGGATCCAAATCTGCAATAAAAATTGGGGGCTCCTATTTAAGTTTTTAAAGTAATCCCCCACCCCGCCTCCGTGGGGGGTCGTGTTTGGTGCCATTCGGTAGATTTTTGAAAAATATTGAATGGGTGTATTTTGCAGTTTTACGATCTGATGTTCATTTCGCGAAATATCGCAGGGTTCGTATTTAAAATTTTTAATTTACCCCCCACCCCTCTCCGTGGGGTGTCACGAGCCCCCACGGAGGTGGGGTGGGGAATTTAATTTAAAATCTTAATTAGGAGACCCCAATTTTTATTGCAGAGTTGGATTCTTTACGTAAAAATAAGTAACTTTTTTTCGACACATTTTTTCGAATTATGGATAGATAGCGCATTAATCGGAGAAAAATTATTGTTTCAAATGGAAAATTTAATTCCAAAATTAAAAGTCCCCCACTTTATGGAAAACTTAACTTAACCTTTTTCTGATTTTAGACCATACTCTTACAATCCAATAGGTCCACATAACGCTCGAGTAACTGCAAATTTAGTATACTTTCCTCCACTATTATGAGGATTTATTGATGAAATACATGGATAGCTGTTAACGCACATAACTTTTTTATTCTCTCACATAAGTAAATGAGTCAAAAAGGAGAATGTTAAGAAAGCCTAAGTCTACAATCGAGTATTAATTTTAATATTTTACATATGCTAGAATATTCCACAGGGTGTTCCAAACTTTAAGAAAAAAACACAGTATGATTGGTACACCCAGTATAAAATGATATTTACCTGTCTAGCAACAATATTATCATAACAATATTCTTAAATATTAAGGCTATAACATACTAAAGGAATCACTCAAATCGGACCACCCGTTTATGAAATTCGAGACATCAAACATGGCCCATTTTTAAGGTGTTCGGCTAATTTTGCCGGTGTGTGTATGTTTTTTTAAGGAGAAATCTAATTGGAAGCATAATAATGTAAGTTAGCGGTGTTTTTAGTCACTTGCCTTATTCATTCTTCTTTATTTATGTATTATTAATAGATTCTAGAAGTTTGACTGGCTTAGAGAGATTAGTTTTTAAAAAACTGGAGTTAAAAGCGAATACCGAATTTTTGTAGTTTGGTAAAAATGTCAATTTCTTCAGAATAGAAAGATTACCATCAGAGATACGAAAAAATGTTTAAATATGAAATTGTAGGTTATTTAATTCCCAAGAAATTGGTTTGAGAAAATTTTTTCTATGCCAAAAATTGAGTGAATCGTAAATTAGTATATTATTGAAAAACACTTATTTTTTCGATATAAAACTAACACTTTCGATAGCGAATAAATCGAAAACTATTCATTTTATCAAAAAAATGTATAGAACATTTTTTGCTTAGAATGAATATTTTTATCAACTTTTGCGGTTAGAATATAATTAAAAATTTCCACCCCTGGGATGGGGTGGCAACCACCCCGATGGTAAAAGCTCCTTTCGGCATTATATAGATTTTAATCCTTGGACTATCTCCCTCTGGACCCTCTGGGCAATACATAATTTTTGGTAGGGAATTTAGTTTTCTCGACCCAAAAAACCCGCACATACCAAATTTCATATTGTTATCTCATACCTGTCAGGAAATATTCAATAATAAATAAGAAAAAGGTTAATTTTGACACATTGTATCTCGGTTATTATAAACTTTGTACTAAGGTAAGTTAGCTTAAATCGGCCTATTTTAACCTCAGGAACCTGAGGTTAAGCTATGGCCCATTCTTTACCAAACACCCTGTATGTACTCTCCTATAGTCTTTATTCGTAACGATAAAATCAATTTTTTTCGAGATATTTGAAGTTAAAAATGAAGTGGTATAGTTATTTTGATTACTGTATTAATTATTGTGTTGGTGTTTTTAGGTCATAGGATTGCATTTATTATTCAAATAAAATTTTAATCGTCATTAACAAAAGAACTATTCTTTGCTTAAACGTATATTGTTAGAAGCGCATTTAACGAAAGAATTGATAAAGTTATTGGGGTGAATGGACGTCACATTTTACATTTTGTTATAAAAGGTTTAGTTAAAATGTGTTTTTTGATATTTTCGTGTTATTAAAATTGTTCTTTTATTTAGATTATAACAAACTCTTTCTTTGTAGAAGCACAATTTGTTTTTAAGTGTTAAATGCATGTATTTGTTTCAAAATATTCAATATTTACCTTGTTTTTTTTGTTAATAGCGAATAATGCTAATAGCGAATTACCGTAATAAATGCAATCCTATGACCCAAAAACACCGATATAATTAATATTTTCATCAAAATATCTGCTGCTTCCAATTTAACTTCAAATATTTCGGAAAGCAATGTATATCATTACGAATGAGGAGTATATTATTTGCATAGAAATTATGGGAGAATATAAAACATCTATTAATAATAGAATTAAAAAAAAACGAAGAACCTGTACTATGCAATGAATAATAAATTCATAAATAAGAATGAAGTAACAAAAAAAATATGTTCACATTCTGTGTTTAAGCCTGTTATTACTTTTGGTTGCGAGTTGTGGGTTCTAGTTCTAACAGAACGACAAAAGAGTAATATATAGGCAGTAGCAATATCTGAGACGAATTCGAGGACTTACCAAAAAAGATAGACTAAGGAACACCCAAATAAGGAAATATCTACAAATAAAGTCAACATTAGAATATATAAAAAGAAGTAAACTCAGTTGGTGGAGTTAACTTCCAAAATCGTCAAAATTATCACGTCACATTATCGTAAAAAAATGAAGAATATGTACAAAACCAGTGAAAGACATTTGTCAGGAAAAATCGCAAATAAAAAATAACCAATGTAGACCACGACAAACGTGGGATAGAACCCTAGGAACCATCATCGAAAAAAGGGGAACAACATGACAGAAGCAAGCTCCCTAGAGAAAAATAAGAAGGAATTAGTCAAATTTGTACATAATGTAAATACATAATATATAGTAAAGATTAATTTTGATATTAATATTGAAATATTCTTGTTTTCTAATGTATTGCTGTGCTATACTACCATTGAGATAACAGGGTTTTTGGAAATACATATTACATAATTATATATTTTCCATAAATAAAATAATATTAATATAATATAAATACAAATATACATAATAATACATCAGATGATACCCTACAAGAATAACAAAGAACCTATCAAAGCGGGCAATAGAATATGCAGTCCAATTAAGACGACAAAGGGACTTCTTTGAGGGCAGGACTAAAGGACTCCTACAGATCATATACCTTGTTTAAAATATTCCTGGAAAAAAACATAAAATCATGGGAAAGAAAGTTTAAAAGATCGGGCATACCAGTAAGAAACGGATAGCTATATAGCCTAATAAAATAAGAAAAAGTCAATATGTAAATTCGTACAGGTTAGAACAAATTTTATATCAAAGTTTAGGTGGGTACAAAAGATATTTTCAAGAAAGTATCCAAATCATACAAGGGGATCATTGTTTAAATAATTTACAAATGATCATTTTTGCAAAAAAATTACTTATTTAACTGCTGGGGTCATTCAATTACCAACGAAGGTCTATAGGATTTTTTCTGCAAAGTTGAAGAGCAAATATTTCTCATAAGACTTACTAAATTAAATTTGACCCCCTATTTATTTAAATAATTATATATAAAACTTTAAAAAGAAATTTGCAAAAAATTATTTTTAGCGTTTTAAATAAGCACTATAAAATATCGTATTTTACAGATTAAGTTGCGCTATGTTACCAGTATCAAGCAAAAAAAATTGGTCGAAAAATATTTAACAGTTTTTGAGATATTGAATTTGTTTATTAAATGTTACTATATTTTCAATTACAAAAACGCGGTTGTTGCCAAAGAAATATTCACCTGCTTAAGATCTCAATATTTTTATTTTTATGTATATTTTCGATAAATGTATTGATAAGTTCAAATTTCAGTTAAACTCCCCCCTAAAATGGCATTTGAAAATTATTCAAATTTGTTTTTTTAATAACGTCGCGGGGATTAAGTATTTTGAAATGGCGTTTCGATCATTGGGTTCCTGGGATTTTTTTACTAATTAACAAAATTTTTTTGTCGTTTTTCTTCTTCTTTTTCTTCTTGGAGTTATATTAATACGGGCCCTTTTAGGGTTAATTTTATTAAGAATGTCGAATCTCTGAGTTGTAGATTCTAGACCTAAAAATATTAAGATTTAACTAAAATCTTTTAAATAAAATGTGGCTACTTATTGAGTTACAGGGTGTTATATTTAAAAATTTAAAAATTATTGTTACCAAGTACTTTAAAACTATTTGACGTACTCTTATCATACTTGGCAGAAAGTGTGGCTATTATACACCCTATTAAATTGTGATTAATAAACGTTTCTAGCTATTGCCAGAGACGTACAACAGGGGATAGTGAATGATTGACCCTTCCCAAATTCTACGCCACTGAGTGAATTACTATTGTAGCGAAATTTTTCGATTCTCCAATACTTTGTATGTAAATAATTTTATTGGTATTGATAAAGTCATCAGTTTGAGAGATATTGGAAGTTTAAAATGAATGAATGAATGAATGAAAATAACTATGCCGTTTCATTTTTAACGTCCAATATCTCGAAAACTAATGACTTAATCATTACCAGTAAAGAGTATATTATTTACATCGAAAGTATTGGAGAATCGAAAAATTTCGCTAAAATAGTAATTCCCTCAGTGGCGTAGAATTTGGGAAGGGTCAACCATTAACTGGCCCCTGTCGTACGCCTCTGGGGGTAGCTAGAAACTTTTATTTATCACAATTTAGTAGACTATATAGTACCCACACTTTCTGTAAAGTATGATAAGGATACGTTAAATAGTTTGAAAGTACTTGGTGAAAATAATTTTTAAATTTTGAAATAAAACACCCTGTAATTCAGTAAGTAGCCACATTTTATTTAAGTGATTTTCGACCAATCTTGATATTTTTAGGTTTAGAATCTACAACGTAGAGATTCGACATTCTTAATGAAACTTAACCCAAAAAGGGCCCGTAGTAATAAAATGCCAAGAAAAAAAAGAAGAGGAAAAAAAGACAAAAAAATTTGTTAATTAGTGAAAAATTCCCAGGAACACAATTATCGAAACGGCATTTTAAAATATTTAGTCACCGCGACGTTATTAAAACAACAAATTATAAACAAATTTGGATTATTTTCAAATGCAATTTTAGGGGGCAGTTTAATTGAAATTTAAATTTATCAATACATTTGTCGAAAATATACATAAAAATAAAAATATTAAGGTTTAATACAGGTGAATATTTCTTTGGCAACAAGCGCGTTTTTGCAATTGAAAATATAGTAACATTTAATAAACAAATTCAATATCTCAAAAATTATTAAGTATTTTTCGACCAATTTTTTTGCTTAATACTGACAAACATAGCACAATTTATCCTGTAAAATAAGATATCTTATAGTGCTTATTTAAAACGCTAAAAATAATTTTTTGCAAATTTGTTTTTAAAGCATATGTAGAATTATTTAAATAAATAGGGGGTCAAATTTAATTTAGTAAGACTTATATGTGAAAGATTTACCCTTCAGCTTTACAGGAAACAATCCTATAGACCTTCATTAGTACATAGTTGAATGACCTCAGCAGTTAAAAAAGTAATTTTTTTGCAAAAATTACCACTTTTTAATTATTTAAACAATGATCCCCTTGTATGATTTGGATACTGTCTTGAAAATATCTTTTGTACCCACCTAAACTTTGATATAAAATTTGTTTCAACCTGTACGAATTTACATTTTGATTTACATGTAGTGTAATTTTATTTTACTAGACTAATATTATATCCTAAATTTCGTGTCCCGTCAAAATAGCCCGGTCAAAGGAGCCCCGTCAAAAAAGCCCCGTCAAAATAGCCCGAACACAAAATAGCCTCGACAAAATAGCCCGCAAACAAAATAGCCCCGACAAAATAGATCGCACACAAAATAGCCCCGGTCAAAACAGCCCCGGCTAAAATAGACCCGGCTAAAACAGCCTCTTATAAACAATTACATAATTATTTATACAAGGTGTCCAAAAACTTTTTTTTAATTTCAATTATTTGGCAAAAAGGAAGAATGGATTTAATTTATTTAATTTAAAATGCATTTTATTGTTGCCCGAAAACGGAAAAAAATGTTTATATCATAAATAAACATTGATTTTCGCTTAACTTAAATGTTCAAACTTCCAAGAGGCAGGGAAGACAGAACTCGAGTTCTCTGAAAAGACCATTTTTATTTAATGTGGTTAAGATAAACATCTGAATGGAGGATAATTACCATTTCTGAAAAAATGTATTTTTAAGGAATTATTTCATGATGAATTCTGAAGGGAGCTTTTTTGTCGGGGTTATTTTGTCGGCGGGCTATTATTCCGCGGCAATTTTGTCTGCAGCCTATTTTGTCGGAGCTATTTTGTGTGCGGGATATTATGTCGGGGCTATTTTGTCGGAGCTTTTTTGACGGGGCTATTTTGACGGGGTACCCCTAAATTTTGCTTACGATCAAATAGTGATAGCACAAGACGAAGATGACCTCAGCTTTATGATGAGAAAACTGGAACAAGAATATACAAAAAACAGAATTTTCCATTCTATTCTATTCTATTTTAACCTTAAAGAAAACTGAATACCTAACAACGTAGAATACAGAAATAAAATTGCTGTAAATAGACAAAGATAAACAAATCAAAATAACAGACAAGTACGACTATTTAGGTTTCATAATACTAAACAAAGGAATATCTGAATAAGATATAAAAAATAGACTAAGAAAACAAGAGACTGCATACGAAAATTGAACCCGTACGTACTTTAGAAAGGAACTACAACGTTAACAAGGTTTTATTGTTTTATATAGTGTACGACAATCTAGATATGAAAAAACCTCTGAGTGCTTCCATTTAAAGGGGTGCATTTTTGCGAAACGGGTGAATTAGTTCTTAGGCACAGGGCGAATTAGGGTAAGTTCTATGCACCTTTGGTGTGAACATGTCTACTGTAAAATTGTTCCAGGTTAAATTTACTATCGAAATAATTTTAAAGTCAGAAATATAATTTTTTACAAAAATATGTTCCAAAGAAAAGCAAGAAAAAAACACGAAAGATATCAATTTTGTCTTTTGCCCCATAACTTTTTTCCACTGGGATATAGGTATATGCATTGCTTCAGGGAAAAAACTTTTTATCATTCCCCTTTAAAATGACGTTTAGTAGATGTCCCTATGATTTACAGTTTCCAAAATATGACTTTTCAAATTTTGCCACTCACAGCGATTTTGGGACATTTTCCTTGTTACTTCGCAACCATTGTTCTGTAACTTTTTTCTACACAGCTTTAGGTATATGCAATGTTACATTTAATAGGAATACAATTCAATTACCTTTAAAACGGTTTATTGTAGAGAGGCGTGTGACTATTTTTAAGTAAGATATGGTTTTTCAAAATTTTATACTTTTAATGATTTTTGATATATTTTACGATTATTGTAAATTTCTCATTATAACTTTTTTTATTGTATATTTAGGTGTATACATTGTGTCATAAAAAAGAAAGCTTATTTTCTTTACTTTAAAATGGTGTATTGTAAAAAATTCTAGGACTATTTTTAAACAAGATATGCTTTTTCAAATTGTGATATATACACATGCAATAGGTACCACTAAGTTGGAACCATATGGAAACCTTTTTTATTATTAACTTTATGAAAAAAGATATTCTCTATAAAATGATCTGCATAGTCTAAAACCCAAGATGCAGTCATCAGATATAAAATTTTATCAATAGTATACGAGGTATATAAAGTAATTTTATATTTTTTCACAATATCGACAAGCGTTATTAAGAAAAGTTATTTGGAATTAAAACATATGTTATAATATGCAATTATATTCTTCTAATTGAAAAAAATAAAAAAAATTAAAATTTTTCTCAAATTACGGATACCCTTGGATATCCTACCGATATCTTGTTTAAAAATAGTCCTATAATTTTTGCTATACACCATTTTAAAGTAAAGAAAATACGCTCTTTTTATTTCACAATGTATATACCTAAATGTACAATAAAAAAAGTCATAATGAAAAATTTCAAAAATAATCATAAAAAATATCAAAAATCATTAAAAGTATAAAACCTTGAAAAAACATAACTTGGTTAAAAATAGTCGTACAACCTTATACAGTAGACCACATTAAAAGTAATTGACCTCTTTTTGTACGAAATGTACCATTGTATATACCTAGAAAGGCGTAGAAAAAAGTTCCAGAACAATTTTTGCGAAATAATGGGGAAAATAGCCCAAAAATGCTGTGCGTGACGAACTTTGAAAAATCCTATTTCGGAAACTGTAAATCCGAGAGACTTTTACCAAACTTCATTTTAAAGGGGAAAGATGGAAGTTATTTTTTTCCAAAGCAATGCCTATACCTACATATATCCCTGCGAAAAAAGTTATGGGACAAAAAACAAAATTTCTTTCTTTCTTGTTTTCTTCTTGCTTTTGTGATAAAAATGTGATATTTCGATAATAAAAATTTAACCTGCAACAATTTTCCTGTAGACATATTTGTACCAAAAGTGTGTAGAACTTACCTTAATTCACCCTGTGCCTAGGGATTAATTCACCCCTTTCTGAAAAACGCACCCATTTACAGGGTAGCACTCCGCGGTTTTTTGAAAAATAGACGTCCATTGACCATATGAGACAATAAAATTCCGTTTAGCTCCGTTGTAGTTCCTTTTAGCTCTCTTATTTTGAACATAATCAATAGTCTACTGTGGGATAAGACATCAGTATAAAAATAAAAATATATAACGCCATGACAAAAACTGCCCTGACTTATGGATGTGAAAATTTGATAATAAATAAGAAAACCAAAAGCAAAATAAGAGCAACCGAGATGGAGTTCCTAAGGAGAAACTGCAGAGTAACAACAATATTAAGAATAACATTGAAATTAAGAATAGAATGGGAATGAACTCAGATAAAATGAACTACATAGAAGAGGATACATACATATTATGTCGGAAGAGCAGAACCGTTGGATAAGCAGAATAACAGAGTGAAACCCGATATGAAGGAAGATGAGAGGCAGACCCCGAAGACCTTTCAGAGATGAAGTGGACGACGCAATGGAAAAAAGAAATCTGCAGGAAGAGGACTGGCAGAATAGAAATAACTAAAAAGAACGGTTGACTGAAGGACTACAACAGTAAAACAAGTGGAAATCCTTAGTATGTATATACATAATGTACCATCGAATTAAAAAAATAAATAAAACAGTAAAGTCGTCGTTAAAACAAAAAAGGGATTATTAAAGATATAAAAATTAAAAATATTTATGGCCTTAAGATTGGAGTATTTATATTATTTAGACATTAGTATTGATAAAAGTAACAAAAATGTTATTAAAGAATAAGATTTACCTCCGGCAAGTAAAACGCCTAGCGTTAAAAAAATACTTTCACGAAACATCCTGTACCTACTTCGCGAATTAACGGTGAACATTATAATGCTCTATTATTTATAACTTTTGATTGCGGTGATAACACATATTTTATACATAAAACGTGTTAATTGGTTTTCTTAATCATCAGCTGTATTGCTTAGTTCCTTTTATTGGTTTAAGATATTTTATCAAAATTTGATAGCTAGCTTCCAATTAATCACATTACTACCGAAAAAAAAAACAAATCTAATAGATCAGTAAGGAGATGTGAAAAAACGTCTATTTTTGGATGGGAGAGGTGGCATTCGGATTTTTGCAGATAAAGTTAGGTGACACCTTCAGTAATAATAATTGACTTATACTCCTTCTAAAATATGCCCGGAACATTAATAAAAAAATTAAAATATTTAAAAATTTCGAAAAACATCGATTTTTTTCTGCTTTTTTTGCTTATAACTTTAAAACGATTCGTTTTGGAACAAAGTCGTAGAGAAATAAAATAAAGATAATTGAGTTTTGTATGATATACGACTGGTCAAAAATTCTTAACGTATTACCTTTTCTGCAATATAGCAATAAATTCAAATTAAGGAGGCAAAATACGCCTGTTGTTATTCAATGTTTTTAACCACTTTGGTGGCACTTAGGACCTTAGTAATTCACTTATGAAATTCTTTGTAACATATTTAAACCGTGTACCAAATTTAATTAAAATCGACTTAATAGATTTTGCATAATAAATTTTCAATCTAAATGTTTTTAAAAAGTTCAAATTTTTTAAAATCTTTTTGAACAAAAAGTAGACCATTTAGAAGTTGGCTAATTTTTTATATATAAAGAGGTGCTTTACCTATGTATCTAATACACTTTACAGAATTAAAATCGGATAATTTAAGAAGCCTCAGCAATGTTTTAAACTTATAAACAATTTTTTGGCTTATAAACAAATAGTTTTAACTATTTATAATGGGAAATAAGCCACAATATTATTAAAAAATTATTTTTATTAACGTTTCGACGCCCAAATCGGGTGCCGTGGTCAAAATACAAAATACTAGTTTTTGTAAAATTTTTTTAAAATTCAGTAGTATTTTGTATTTTGAAAACGGCACCCGATTTGGGCGTCGAAACGTTAATAAAAATCATTTTTTAATAATATTGTGGCTTATTTCCCATTATAAATAGTTAAAATTGTAAAAATTCCACAAGAAAATAGCTTCAGAAAAACATAAACAAATAGCTTTGTTTAATAATAAAAAAATTAATTTTTAGCAATGCAAATAATTAAAACCGGTATAATTCGACTGAAACTTTCAAATGCTGTCAGCAGAATTGCTATTTTATTTTTTAATCGCGTTAGTTATTCGCGTTCAAAAATTGCAATTTTTCGATTGTTTGAAAGTTCCACTGCGTTTATCTCGAAAACTATGCATCCTACGAAAAAACTTGTAAGAACATTTTTTGCTTAGAATTGCCCAAGAAATACAAGAAAATGTTTTATTTTGCGAAAAATCGATGTTATGTAATTCCTCAAGTTCTTTGTTTATAACAATCTTATCGACATCCGGATCAACTGTTACCCAAAAAAATCGTGTGCTACGGGTCAAAAAATACATAAAAATTTTGGGTAAGTCCATCTAAATAAAGGAGCCCATAGCACCCCCTCCTGGCCATAGCACTAATTTGTTTAAAAGCCAAAAAATTGTTTATAATTTAAAACATTCTTGAGGCTGCTTAAATAATCCGATTTTAATTCTGTAAAGTGTATTAGATAGGTGGAGTGCTTCTTTATATGTAAAAAAATTGACAAATCTTTTGTATGTTCTAGTTTTTGTTGTGCAAGATTTTAAAAAATTTTAATTTTAAAAAAAAAGTTTAGATTGCAAAATTATTATTTAAAATCTAGTAAGTCAATTTTAATGAAATTTGGTGTACAATTTTAGCACATTACAAAAATTTTCTAAGCGAATTAGAAAGATAAGGTAATTAAGACATTTTTAACCAATCTCATCTGATAGAAAATTTAATTATCTTTTGTTTTATTCCTACACGACTTTGTTCCAAAATGAATCGTTTTAAAGTTATAAGCAAAAAAAGTAGAAAAAATCGAAATTTTTTGAAATTTTTAAATATTTTATTTTTTTTATTAATGTTCCGGGCATATTTGAGAAGGAGCATAAATCAATTATTATTAACGAAGTCATCGCCTAACTTTATCCGCAAAAATCTCAATGCCACCTCTCACATCCACCTAAAAACAGATCCTTACTTGTCTATAAGCAATTTAATAGTTATTTATGATATAAGTGTTAAAAGTACAATTTTAAGGCACGCATGTCAGAGTTTCGCTTCGCTCATTCTGCAATTCACATGAGTGCCTTAAAAATGTACTTTTTAACATGTATATCATACAATATTTTTTCTACAAACGTTATAAATTTATAAAATACAATATTTTTGTTAATTGCTGAAACCATGAAACCTATGACCCGTAAAAGGTAGAACTGGTTGTCTACACTCGAGGGGAATGTCTAAAAATTCTAAGCGAAAATATTATACCGTTACATAAACTTGTTTTTTCTACAAACGTATTAAAAATACAGTATAAATTAAATTTTAAAAAACCTTTTAAACCACCTTTTTCAAATTTCGCAAGTTGTACTCTTAATATTAATGTTAATAAATAAAATATAAATATTTTGACGTTTCACAATTTGACAATTCATTAAATCTTTAAAGCACTAGTGCTTTAAAGTAGCATTTTTAACGCTCCTATGGAGTGCTAAAAATTGCATTTTTAACACGGTTATAGAAAATAGTTATTTATGTATCAAGGGCGTAAAATAGGCGTTTATGGACCGCGACGTGTAACTAAGAGCCCGAGCCGATAGGCGAGGTCTATTAACACGTAATGTCCATAAACGCTGTTTACGCCCAAAATACATACAAATTTTTATGCACGACTGTTTTAATGATCATTTATTAATAAAGATACAAAATTCCTTGCACGATCGTCTTAGTGATTATTCTTTAATGCTTCTTTTTCTTTCCACCTTTTGCGAGCAATTTATTATAAATACCGTTTCAAAAGTTGCATGAATTTTATATCTCAATTTATTAAAACATCCTGTATAACAATTCACCGAATCATTTGTATTGGTTAGTTAATAGAAAATGTCATATTGAAAGAAATATATGTAAGAAATAATAATATGACAGAGCAGTAATCTCTATAGCTATGTTCGCGTTACCCTAGCAACAAAGTAAATAAGTCAAGAATAGTAAGTCGCCATTATTTATCGTATTGAAAGTTCCATAACACATTTTTTTAAGAAGTTCTTTTATAATGGAAACTAGTGGCGATGAAACATTTTCTGGAACACCACCGGAAATTTTTAAAGCAGCAGAAGTGGCAAAATTAAGGTTACTACCCGCTAAATTTAAGAAAATATACGCCATCTAACATTAATGTCCGGCGGGCGATAAAGAAGCCCACCGGTGTAAAGTGGCACTTTACGCCCGCCAAATGTATACATAATATGGACTTTACCGCCCGGTCGTGCATAAATTGTATATTATTACCCCTTGTTATTATTGAAAAATCTAAAAATTATTGCCCCCCCCCCCTGTTCCATTTTAATATCTGGAGGAAGTCAGTAGAAAAGTCTTACTAAACTGCTCGTCAAAAGTTAGAGATATAGAAAATTATGCTGATTTTCATAGTTGATTTTTTCGCGAACAGACGGATTCCGCTATTTTTTTTATTTTAGCTTTTTCTTTAGTATTTACACAGTTGTGCAAAGGTCTACTCAAACCTATTTTTTGTACTTATACCGGGTGGAAAAAAAATATGTTTTCTTGTGTTAAGTTTGAGACATCCTGTAGGGAGAACGAGGTACAAATGTGAGTATACATCAGAATAATATTGTAGTCTTATGTTTTGTGAACATGCTGTTGTTTGAATGTCCCTGACAACTTTAGAAACAAAACAAGAATGTGTGTGTACTTTGTACGCACGTAAGAAGTTATACTTCTACTACATATTATCTGATTTTTAAGACAATACTAAAAATTTAAAAAAATAAAAGAATAAAACGCACACAAACAGATTGAAAAATGCCACAAAGAAAAAATGATTTCTGAACGATAATATTTGTTGGCAAAAATTTTAAATACGCATTTTCTGAAAGAAAAAATTATATAACAAATATACTTACAATCATAACATGCATAAAAAAATAAAACTTGCATCGGGAATTGAACCCGTGAATTTCGTGGCGCTTTGATTCGTAATCGAAGCGTAGACTCACTCGTCCAATCCCACATTATTTATCATGTGGAAAAATACGGTAACTGAAAATTATACTGTTTTACAGTTGTTTTGAAAATTAAATTATGTAGTTTAAATTTTGTGGAAGAAAATATAAAAATATAACAAAACAGTAAGAAAACAATATATTAGATGAAAATTGGTAGAACTTTTGTTGGTAATCAAATTAAGTATGTAAATTAAAGCATTACATACCTACTAGATAAATAAATCTACGCCAAAAAATCATAATTTAAAAATAAAAATCGAACCTAATTTGGGATTTCTCTCTAAAATCCGCATTCTTGAGAAAATAAATGTATGTATTTCAACCTAATCCAAATGTATAATTACAATATGATTATAATAAAAACTACTTACCAAATTAGAATGAGTTTTCCTTGTCCAAAATAGTCCAAAAGTCCAAAAATACAGGTATATGAAAACTATTTAAAAAGGCAGTATAACTATTAACTAACTTTTGTTTGTTGTTTCTTTTCACACAAATTTTAAAACGCAACAACCATAAATAATCTAACTACAGCTGTGCCACAGCCGCCATATTGAATAATTTTTGACATGTCATTTGAACATCCAATCAGAACAAAGTTATAATGCGCATGCGCCCGGTCGCTAGGTTTTACCATATAAAAATTCACCCTCTATCGCCGGTAAAGAAGTATAACTTCAAAAAGTAGACGGTTTTGTAATTTAACATGTGTTTTAACCGAAATATAAGTTTGAGACACCTTGTAGGGAGAAAAAGGCACAAAGGTGAGTATACACCGATATTATGTTTATAAACCGATTATATATATTAATTATATTATTTAATAAAATTTTTATTTAATTTTTCTGATATCTTTAATAACAAAGAAACTAGACGGTATTACTCTTTAATATGTTTTTCTATGTTTCACATGTGTTATGTGACGCATGTCATCAGTTAAAACACATATTAAAGAGTAATATCGTCTAGTTTTTTTGTTATTAAAGGTATCAGAAAAATTAAAAAAAATAAAATATTCACAAAATATGAGACTACAACAAAATATCGAGGTGTACTCACCTTTGTGCCTTTTTCTCCCTACAAGGTGTCTCAAAATTTTGATTCTACAAAAACATAAGACTACAATACGATTTCGATATTTACTCCCATTTGTACCTCGTCCTCCCTACAGGGCGTCTCAAACTTAACATAAGAAAAACATTTCTTTTCTTCCACCCGGTATAAGTACAAAAAAAAAGTTTGAGTAAACCTTTGCATAACTGTATAAATACTAAAGAAAAGTTTAAAATAACAAAAATAAATTAGCGGAATCCGTTAATCTGTTCACGAAAAAATCTACTATAAAAATTCAGCAGAACTTTCTGTATCCCTAACTTTTGACGAGCAGTTTATTTCGTGTGCATCTAAATTTTTCCTGGTTTTTTATTTACATTTAAGCAAAAAAATGACTTTTTCATTAGTTTTACTTAGTTACTTAAGCTGTCCTCTTATACCTTATGGTGTCGAGGTAAGTGGAGAAATGAGACCTCTCCATGCCTTTCGGTCAGTAGTTAGCTAGTCTCTTTGCCTCTCTCCACCCAATATTTTTTTGCGCAAGCTTTTCCAATATCTGCGTTCCATGTTCTTTCTGGCCTGATTCTTCGTCGTTTTTTATCTGATGCAGCTTTTCATAACCCCTTTCAAGTTCTACCTTCACTAATTCCTGCCATATTATGGCCGAACCACGATAACTGTTTCGTTTCATGTCTTTCTAAGGTCATTCCTATACCGCACCTTTCACATATTTCGTCGTCTTTTATACGATTACGTCTGGTCACCCCGGTTACCACTCGCAAATATCGCATTTCGCATACATTTTACTACGAATTTGGTCGTTCATTGTCCACCTTTCATTTTTATTTTAAGGAATACTTCCTTTGTCCCAATAAAACACTTAGGTATCTAATGTAGTATATTTTTTAAACACCTAAGATGAAAATTACAGTTCATCGTGTGATTATTATTATGTACATACGTTGTATATTTATGAGTATAATCGGATATAATTTAGTCAGTTTTGTGGGAGGTAATTTGATATTTTATGGGTCTTGAACGTTGTCCTATATGTTCTTTACTACAATTTATATAAGCGATACTTTAGATTACATTTCTGTTATTAATTCTTTAGGGTTTATCCTTCAATTTTGAAAGTCACAACTGTTTTATTTGAAATTACCATTTGAATTCTTACACATTCTGGTTAAAGCTGGAGTGATTTCTTTGATATGGGGTAATTGAGCAAATTTTAGGTGTCCTTAGAGAGTAGGGTGATCATTTATGTTATTGCCTTTTTTAATTGTCACTGGGTCAATAGATGTTGTGTTAAAAATATTTCTTTTGGTTTGTGCATGTGGACAAGAGTTATCAATACATAGAATCGTTCTAAATAGAACGATTTCTGTGATCCAATCTATTCTTCCTTTATTTTATCAAGTTTACCTCTATGGGATATTTATTGTATGAAAGATAACTGTGAAAGGTCTTTTCCTGAGCTCGGTTTCTCACATCAGTCAAGTATTATTTATTGTCAGTATTCAAGTATTACTATTTTATTGTCGCTAGAACAAATGAGACGTGTATAGAGACAGGGAACAGAAAGTTTATCATCTTATAATATATGATAAATAAAAATTTTCCCTGTATACCGTAGGCCCTAGATATTATAGTAGACTACCCTGCGATAATCCCAAAGTCGCGTCAGTGGTATAAAGTGGGAGAATATTGTATGTATAACAAAAAGTGTCTGCATACTTATTATTCTGACTTATTTAGTATCATCATATATTATCAAGGCATAACACACTGATTTCTATAATTTATTAGTGTTGTACTATTAATAGTTAGTGCAGTCACTGAAGGTTTTCACCTCTGATTTCGTTGAACCTTCATCGATTTTCATGAAAAGTGCTGAGTAGTTAGAGGTTACATCAAGGACAAAGGTGGCAACTTGCGCTTTCACCCTGGGGGTGGATGTCACCCCTTTGCGTGGTGAAAATTATGTTATTAAAAATAATACCATAAGTCCATAAACGGACAAATTCTAAGCAAAATTTGTTATATAAAGTTATTAATATATATCAATACTTTTGAGTTATTAAAGATGCATGTTCCAAAGCACTTTTTTACGTATAACTCAAAAACTATAAAATTGAAGATAATAAAAAATTGACTAAACTCCTTACTGAAAAAACTAAACTGATGTTAAGCCAAAGTGAGTTATGGGCAATTGGATGTATATTTTTTTCGATTAGTACTCAAATTTAAAGTATTCAAGCTTAAATAACGGGAACACGATGCATTTTATAAAATATACCTGTTAAGCACTTGTCGAAGTACTTCGGAATACCTATCAAATGAGCTCCAGAAGAAGTTAATAGCATCAAAATTAAGCAAGTTAGGATGAAAATAATATAACCCTTTCGAATTTTTTAGGAAAAAGTAAAAAATGAAACATATATGCCATTTCCACAAAAATTAAAAAGTTATAGTAATCCTTACAACAATTTTGACTGGTTAGAATGAATATTTTTGAAAAAAAGGTGTAATTGTAAAAAATCAGAATTTTTTACTTTTTCTTTCTTTTTTTGATACTAACTCCAAAAATACTTAATATACGTAAAAAATGATATATAAACAAATAATATTTTGTATAAAATATTGTACCTTTTTTACTATTTCTGTACAGTAAAAAATGACCGAGATAGAAACGTTTAAAGCTTAAATTTTGCTGCGAGAACCATGTAACCGAGGCCATCTAACCTTTTATTTAAAAAAAAATAAGGGGTTTAAAAGATTAAATTTGACGTTTTTTAATAGTTCCTGGAATTACCTTTCAGATGGTTTTTAGATGGACGTGATATCGTAAAAATTACCGGAGTTATTAAAAAAAAACAATAGCATTTTTTGGAAAAAATTTTAAAATATAAATTTTGAAAAATTTTGGAGCATTAGTCTTAATGCTATTGACTCGTTCGGGAGCTCATTTCATAGATATTTTTTTGTAAGTACTTTGACAAACGTTTAATAAGTTTATGTTATAAAATGCATCATTTTCCCGTTATTTAAGCTTTAATACTTAGATTTGAGTACTCGCCGTGAAAAATATATATTCAATTACCTTAACTCAATTTCAGTTAACAATAAAAAGCTTTTCTAGTAAAGAGTTTACTTAGTTTTTTATTTGCTTTCATTTTAGTAAGAATAACTTTTTTGTAAAAACTTATAGCTTTTGAGTTATTTGTGAAAAATAGGTTAAAACACGCATTTTCCTCACGAGAAATTAAAATTTTTGATCTTTAATAACTTAAAAAGTATTGATTTACTTTAATAACTTTATATAACAAATTTAGCTTAGAATTTGTCCCTCAATCGAATCATGGTGTTATTCTTACTAAAATAATTTTCACTCCCGGGAAGGGGTGGCATTCATACCCAGGGTAAAAGCGCAAGTTCGCACCATATTACCTTTGTACCTTGAGATATCCTCTAACCACTCACCAATTTTCATGCAAATCGATGAAATTTCAACGAAATCGGAGGTAATAGCTCATATTATCCACCTTCAGTAACTACACTAGTAGCATGTACCATGTTTAACGCCCAAAGGAAAACAGCGGTTAGAAATGTTTGATAACGCAAAAATGTCTATTTTTTCCGAAACCCAATGACTATCTTAATTTGCGTAGTCACCTAAAGATAAAGAAATGTCCTTTCGATAAAAAAACTATACAACACCTCAGATGACAAAGCCGTTTGACGTATTTGCATAAGATATTTAAAGATAATGTAGTTTCTTAAGGTAAGAAAGTGTCACTTGAGGTTTTGATATCTAATCTAAAAATAGAATTGCATAATGTGATGATATTCTGTAATGATATTGCACCTTTTTATATTTTGTAATTTTAATAAAGTTATGGATCCCGCGTACCCAAAAAAAAATATTAATAGCAAGCTGGGAATTTGTTAATAGCTTAACGGTGTCTAGTCGGACAAATTTTAATGTATGGTAACACTGGAACAGGGGAAGATTTATTTGTGGAACGTGATTTTAATTGTGAAACTTCATTTCGACGAAAACTTTCCCCGAAAAAAGCGGGGTTTTCCAACAAAATCTTTAATTTTCAACTAAACTTTTAGATAAGTAATTGTTAATCAATAATTAAATAACTTGGTAATGTAAAAGCCCTTTTTGTATAGATTATAATTCCAGAAGCCGATGGAAATTGAATGAACAGTTTAGCAACAATTGAATTGTTAATTAAAAATTTACGGTCGCTATAATAACGACAATAATTATGAAGCACAAGAATAATTATGATTTTTTCATAAAAAGATACTATACCTATCTAATGTACTTTACAAAATTGAAATTGGACTATTTAAGCGGCCTCAGGAATATTTTAAATTTATAAACAATTTTTTGGCTTATAAACAAATAGAATATCTCGGGAAATATTAAACTAAATTAAATTGCGAAAACGATATTCGAAAGACAGCGATAGGATGCTTCTTCTAAAAGAAAAATTGTTTAATTATGACGAGTGGTTCCTGAGATACAGCCGGTCAAATTTGACCGAAATTTACGGCAAAGATATAAACAGTAGGATCATAATTTTTAAACCATCACCTTTTTATTTTTGTTTTCTTTCTCCACACCAATTTTTATATCTTTAAAGTCCTCATAACATATATTAGTATAATAAAAACTATCGATAATACGTGTGAAAATTGCCAAAAGTAGCAAAATTCCAATCAAAAATTAGGTTGGAGAAAATGTAACCCTCAAAGTTAAAAAAGGGTATACGTTAAAAAAATGCATTTTCTCGGCTTCCCATGGAGCAATTTCCTTCATTCTTTTTTTGTTCCCAAGTAACTCGAGTAGAGCCATCGAACTAATGCATTATTAAATGTCAGACTTGCTTTTGTTTTGTTATAATAAATTAATTTATTTATTATAACACAAAATTTTAATTTGTTTAAATAAAAATTGTTTAAATAAATATACAGCTTTCAAATGAGAATATTTATGTTTTTAACTTTAAAAGATACACTTGTAGTAAGTTTATCTAACAAAAAGCCTACAACTGGAAAAAAATATGTAGTTTTCTGTTTTTATAAATAAATTAATCTATTATAAGAAAACAAAAGCAAGTTTGACATTTAATGATGAGTTAGTTCGATGGCTCTACTCGAGTTATTAGGGCACAAAAAAAGAATGAAGGAAATTGCTCCATGGGAAGCCGAGAAAATGCATTTTTTTAACGTATACCGATTTTGAACTTTGAGGGTTATATTTTCTCCAACCTACTTTTTGATTGGAATTTAGCTATTTTTGGCAATTTTCACACGTATTATCGATAGTTTCTATTATAATAATATATGTTATGAGTATTTTAAGGATATGAAAATTGGTGTGGAGAAAGAGGACAAAAATAAAAAGGTGATGGTTTGAAAATTATGATCCTATTGTTTATATCTTTGCCGTAAATTCCGGTCAAATTTCACCGGTTGTATCTCAGGAATCACTCGTCGTAATTAAACGTTTTTCTTTTAAAAGAAGCGTCCTTTACCGTTTTCGTTTTTCCGAAAGTTTTCGTCGAAGTGAATCGGGAAAAACACGTCTCTATGCAGAATTTAATTGCGGTGAATTTTTATTTGAGTATTTTTGGTGTAAAGGTAAAATCTTTGGAGTTATAGAGCAGAAATTGAAAAAACACGATTTTCGGGCGCCATTTTGTTTATAAAAAAAGTAGCACACTATCTGCGGACTTTGCATACCTATATTATTAATACATACAATAATAAGATTCGATTCCAGCAATAAAATTGCTGGTAAATAACTTTTCCTTGTATTTTGCTAATTAGCCCAGAGTATAATGCCATTTAATATTATTAGCGTTTTCTTTTTTTTTGGCAAAATCTACATGTGTTGATTTAGTCTCATTGTGTTTGATGCGCCATTTTTTGGTCCATGCATTAACACATTTGAGTATATGTTGCAGTTTTACTTTTGATTAGATTTGATCATCATCAACTTCTAATGTATTTACATCATCAGCAAATGTAGCAGTTGATTGTGTTTAATAATGATATATTCTAGCTGTCTATTTATATATCTATTGCCCTTCATTTGTCCAAAGTTAAACGTAGGCCTCCTCTTTATTTTTCCACTCTTCTCGGTTCCGTGCTAATCCAGTCCATGTGGTCCCTGCATATCTTTTAGGTCATCCAACAATCTCATCTGTCGTCGACCCTTTTCTCTTTTATGGTCCCAAGGTCTCCAGTGGGTTATCGCTTCATTCTATCTTCCCTCTCTTTGTCTGCTGTTGTGTCCTACAAATTTCCATTTGCGAGTAGCTGCATGTTTGTTTACGTCTTTCACTTTGGTTTTATTTCTGATGGTATTTTTCTTTTTATCACTGAGCTTGATACCCAGCATCTGCCTTTCCATTGTCCTTTGAGTCTTGGCCATCGTTTTCATATTTTCCCTTGTGAAGGTCCATGTCTGTGCTCCATATGTAAGAACTGGAAGAACGCATTAATTATATACTTTTGTGCGGAGGTATCGGGCGTATTTATTGTTTTTTCAGGATATAGCTCATTTTTCCGAATGTCACCTATGCGAGTCTTATCCTCCTTTTTATTTCTGCTGGTTGATATTCTTTACTCTTATTCTTTATTCTAACTGTACTGCAGATAAAGTAATGGACCTAAAACACTACCTTGTGGTACTCCAGCACTTGTTGTTCTCAAGTTAGAGTAACCGTTTTCATATTTTATTCTAAACAATGTTTCATTAATATACCAAGCTAAATCCAGTTCTTAGGGCAAAAGCAGGTAAATCCCATTTGTGTTCTAGCCCATCATGCCAGACTATATTAAAAGCCTGATATCTAGAAATACTGACTTAACTTAGTGAAAAAATTTATTAGTCTACAACAATTTTTACAATAAAATTAACATTTTACATTTTGATATGTTTTTACCAATACAACACAGTTGTTATCGAGTGCGCACTTAGATCTAAAGTAATACTCGTGCTATTCCTCTTGCAATCGATTAGTTTTCTCTGCACTGGTTGATCATGCCTAAAAGTTATAAATATTGATTTAGTTTGTTATGCCAATATAAAGGTTTTATGTCTGAATCATCATCATCATCACCACCAACCCGTAACCGTCCACTGCTGGACATAGGTCTCCCTCAGCTCTTTCCATCTGTCTCTGTTTTGTGCGGCTTGCATCCAGTTACCGATAACATGCTTCAGATCGTCGGCCCATCTGGTTGGTGGGCGTCTTCTGCTCCGTAGTGGTTCATCTCGCGGCCTCCACTCGACAATACGTTTTGTCCATCGGTTGTCTGACAATCTGGCGACGTGTCCTGTCCAATTCCACGTCTGTTGACGTCTGAATAGCAATCAGCAAATTTAGACCTGCTTCAAAGATTTTAGAAAAATGTTCTCACCAGAGTACACCATGAAAATTACAACCTGAGAGACATTTTTACGTGTAGAGAATTACTCTGATTGAGTGATGGAATTTAAATATATAGTCATTACACTATCTAGCTACACAATGCTCGAAACAGATGTGGAAGATCAAGTGAATAGAGCAAAAAGCCACAGATTTTCTGAATGAAACAATATGGAGAAATAAAGATGTCCGAGCAGAAAGGAAAGGCAGATTATACAAAAGAGACATTAGACCAATAGTGACATATGCGACAGAAACACGACCAGATACAGAAAGGACAAAAATAATGATAGAAACAACAGAGGGCAAAAGCAAAAAATTGATGGTATGACACTAGGCAAAGCTAGAAGTACAGATATATGAGAGAGATGCAAGGTGGAGAATACAGTCAAACCCGCTTATTAGAATATCTCTTAGAGGAATATCCCGGATTAAGGAATAAAAATTTGATGCCCCGAAACGTTTCTACTAGCGACCAATGATAGGTTATTAGAATATCCCGGTTATAGGAATACTTTTGATTGGCACGAGGGCTATTCCAATAAGCGGGTTCGACTGTATTAATAGGTGGGTAAGAAACAGAAGAGTAGATTAGAATGACCATATAAGCCGAATGACAACAAATAGAATTGTAAGGATGGCGAGAGAAGGTTGCCCAATAGGGTGCATCGAAAAAGGCGAATTTTTTTTTTGCGATGGAAAAGTAATACCTTACAAAAGTTGCCCAATCAACTGTTAAGTATTTTGGTAAAATTTTTTCGAAATTGGAAAATATCTTCTGCCCCCAAGACAATTTAAAATTTTGAAAAAATGTTAACAGACGAAAAAATTTTTATTTCGAAACGAAAATGTAATAGCTTATAAAAGTTGCCTAACACATTATTTAGTATTTTAGTAAAATTCCGTTGAAATAAAAAAATATTTTCTGCCTCCCACGGCAACTAAAAATTAGAAAAAATACATTACTACGCGACAATATGCGAATTTCTTTTGTAAGGGAAATGTAATATCTTATAGAACTTGAATAAATAAATTCGGTTTAAATTGGAAAATATTTTGTGGTTTCACAAAGCAATTAAAAATTTTACTTAAGAAAAGTATGCTAAAACATTCTTTTTATAACAAAATAGCCTAACTTATCAGTCTCCCTGACGTCTCCCAAGTTTTTTAGTACTAAAATAAATATACTTAAAGCAAAGTACAAAATTAGGTATTAATATAAATATTACAAAAAAATATACTCAAATACGCTTCACAAACTGCTACAGAAGCTTGTGTCACAAGCTTGACACATCGTTCTACACATTGTTGTGGCAGTGATATTTCTCAATCTCAATATTAAAAGGGTCTAAGTTAGGATTATTAATAAAATTTCGCAGATTGTCCTCGAAAATCTAGAGAATATAGGTAGTTCTGTAAGGTGATATTCTTGTTAGTTAATTAACTCAAAGTAGTACTTTGAATCAAAATTTTTATAGGAGCAAGTTTGAAGACCGTCACGTTTTTTGATTTGGTCACTGGCAAACTTCTTTTGATATCCAAGGGGTAGATCATTTGAATGTCGCAAAAATACAAACCACTGAAGAAGTTTTTTAAGATGTTCTTCTAACAGCCGTATTACATCACCCTTAACGCCAGTATTTACGACTGTTTTGTCACATGCAACAGCTGGATTTGATACTTTCTGATATACCAGACAGCGGATACCCATATCCGAAATATTTGCACCCTGGCTCATGCACAAGTGTTATGTGCTCTTTCACGAACGTTTGACCATAAAACTTGGTACTGTTTTTACTTGAGCTAAAGTTTTGTCTTTGCGTCGGTAACGTTCTCCTTTTACCGTTGTTCTCTTTGATTATATTTGTTTTTGTTTTCTCTATCAATCGAGCTTATCATAATTTTTCTGGGACCCCTTTGATTTAATAGAAATTCGCGCTCATCCAGAGGCACTTTTTGAGATTTGCTACAAAGACAATTAATCAGACTGTCACATTTGCATGCTGCAAGATCAAAACGTGTAGTTTTACTTTTGTCCTTAAAGCATATTAAGTTTCATATATTGGCCATGATTGGCTTTTAAAAGCTGAATAATTCTTGTATGTTACATTATTGGAATTAAAGCCTTTTTCCATATTTCCTCCAATTTAATTGCAACCTGTTCGGCAATACCAGAAAATTCTGGCTCTTTCTTGCTGAGTTTTTTATCCTCTTGTAAACACAAAATTTCATCGCTTGTTTGTATTTCGGCAAATCATTTTCAGGTATATTTGGTGGTTGCCCAAAAATGGGGCGGTCCACAGTACTTCTTTAATTTAAAAACAACAATAATAACAAAGTAAGGCATCGCACCAAACATAAGTGAAAATTATATGCACGGACTCACGAAGCGGGACATTTCAAAGGGGTTGGGGAGACTGAAAAAACAAATAAAACTTTAAATATCGTTTAAATTTGTAATTGACAACATTTTAAGTTTTCTTTAATTGATCTTAGATCGAGTTAGCACATACTTTATTCCACATAATATAAATTGAAATTTCCATAAAAATGAGATATTTAATAAAATTCAAGGTCGCTGGGGGGACAGAAAATTCGCTTAGAAAAAAAAATTAAAAATACTAATATGCTGAAAAATAACACTAGCAACTTTTTCACGCTATTTGATATAACATTTCCAACTTTTATTTTTTCGATGCACCCCATTGCCCAATAGGAAGACGATCAGTAAAAAGACAACCAGAACGATGGAACGACAACTTACTGGAGACACATTGAGAAAGTGGACAGAATCATGTCTATGCAAAAAGAAGACCATTATTTCCACATGAGGTTTTTCGATACCTCGTTATAGTTATTATTAATAATCTGCCTAAAACAACATACGCACCTGTTTAAAATGATCACTACTATTCCACTATCCGGCCGTTTGAAAGCAACTTGAGATACTAAGTGGTCAGCATTACATTGGGATGAATAAATTCTCTTGGAACCTACTGGTAGAAATTTGGAATAGTGTCCGATTGCGTAATAAAGTGGTTGCTTATAAAATTCGGATTTAATACTTATTATTGGAGAATCCCTTCCGGCAGCGATGGTGGGACCTCCTTTATCATCCAGAACTATATTCCAATCTACCCAACCTGTCACCCAGTGATTCAAGTCCTGTGGACAAACATTTTACTTTTAGAAATTTTGGTATTATACATCTATAATTCTATTTGTATTTAATTTAATTTAAATTAGTAGCTATACAATAAATGTAAAAACCAACCTGCATAATATCATAAGCATATACTTCGCCCTTAGACCAATCACCCAAGACAACACCCATTGTTCCTAAAATTAGATACAATAAAAATAACAAAACACATAAAACACAACTATAACAAATTATATATTATATTGAAGATGATTCGCATAAAGAAAGACCAACATTTTATTAATAACAAGACAGATATATATAATCTCCCAAATATATAATATATCATAATTTAATAAACTGATTTTATTGATTTTATTATTATTTTATATATTTTTTAATGATTTTATTTTGAAAATGTACCATTGGCAGATATTTTTAAATACGGCCCCGAACTGGCCATATTTTGTTTTCGGGAAGCCGTCTGTTTGCGAACCGGTCGTACTGCAGCCACTTGGCTTACACTAGTCAACAAATAAACAAAAAAAGTTGCGACTGATGTTAAAATAGCTGTAGAGTGAAGTTTAAAGCGTCCTGAATGCGAATTCAAACACCAAAATGTTCCACCACATATATATTTTAGCTATCTTCTAAAAGTGCCGCGCATTTCTGCGTAGGCGTCCACCGCACATTGGCTGGTCAGGTGAAATGTTAGATTTGGAGTTATAGAAGGCATCAAATATGGCTGTTTATTATAAAAATTCTTATATACTATATACACATAAGTTCAGAACTAGAAACAAAAACTATATTAAGTCTTTTGTACACAATTTTGTGCATATCCCAATTTTCCCATAACTAAAGACTGGATTATATGCAAAATGCATATGCATATATATGCTGCATATTTCTCATGTTTTTCATAAATGCATATGCCTTGCATATTTGGAGATTTAAGAGCATATAAATGCATATTTTGATGGGAATTTACTCTACCCCATTTAAAAATAAGGTATATATTAGTAACATCAACATCCATTAAAATAAAATGTGAAAGTAAATATTTTGCTGTTAAGCTCCTTTGTTGTTGTACCCATAAACATAATGGGCGTTATTTATAGCTGCAGGTATCATTATCCGGATATTTAAGATTTATAGACTTCTCAGAATTTACAAATTACCTAAGTAAATACCGATTATATTTTGAATAACATTACAAATATTACCTGTACTTTCTGCTGGTGTCGGCCAACTATGAATTATTCTGGGAAAACCAACCAAAACGAAATTTTAAGGCAGCGTTGCCAATTTAGCTTATTTTATGCTAGATTTGGCATATTTTTGTGTTGTTTAGCTTATTTATTTCTTGTTTAGCATATAGCATATTTTCTAGCATATTAAATAATATAAAAATTATTTAGTAAAAATCGAAAATCTTCTAATTCAGAACAAATTTTTATGTTGGCCTTACAATTACTAAAACAACTTAGGAACTCTCTCACAGGAACTTGAAACTGATATCAGTGAGTCAAATCTGATTCCTAACAAAAAATGTTTAACCATTCACACATACACACCTACATCAGCAAATCCCTTCGCCTTCAATAATGTTTATATTAGTACTTATGTCTGTGGACCATGAGATTACTATTAACTACAGGATCATGTTTCAGCATTTTTTAAAACAAATAATTTATCTGTACTGGGTTATGCTTGCTATAGGGATTTTTTATTAGTTGATAATGGAATACCTACTGTTGAACTGATCATTCCATCATTCTTGTGAGGTTTGGCAAATACTATATTGGTCGAGTTGGCAACACTGTTTTAAGGGTAGGATAGATTATTTTATTTTATGAATGGTTAGTCTTAAATCAATCGCCGATTATTCAACTTTTGTGATTGCAAGTTATTGACTATACTGTGTAAAAAAATCATTTTATTATTATTGTGAAAATGCCTAAAGTAGCAAGGGAAAAATCAAGTCTTCTCAGAAGTTGGATTGGAAGTAACAATCATCTAAAAGTTATCGACAGTGAAAGTATGCTTTGCACCATTTGTGATAAAAAGGTAAGTTCTCCACTTCAATAGATTTTTAAACTTATCAAACTTCTTTGCACATCTATGTGTCTGTCTATTCTAAAATGACAAACCGTCCCATTTCTTCAAAAACTGTTTTTTAAAGTTCGCAACGGTTTGGCTTATACAGAGCGAGGTGTTGAGAGTGGCCCACCCTGTATACTACGGTACACTGACTGTACTTTATTGTTTGACGATTTCAATTTCACTTTGAGAAATAAAAAAAAATTGGGGGAGGTTTAAAAAGTTTGATCATTTTAATGTAGGTATCTATTTACGAAAACATCTAAAACATCATTATCATTATATTCCAGATTCCATGTCAAAAGAAATTCCAAGTAGTTCAACACATAAAAACTTCACTTCACCAAACTAAGCTATCAAAAAATGATAATAAACCTCGCCAGCAGATTCTACAGAACAGTTTGCAGATTCAGAATACGTCAGTTGGGCAAGAAACCTTTGCAAAGGATTTATGCCATTTTTTTTTGAACTGCAATATCCCTCTGCACAAGTTAGAACATAAATCGTGTCAAAACTTTTTAAAAACTTATTGCAAGATTAAAGATAAACCAGCTCAAATACCAAGTTCTTCAACTCTTCGGAAAAAATATGTCAGTGCATGTTACAAAGATGTGATGACGAGTATTAAAAATCAGTTAAAAGCCGATTATCTTTGGATTTCCGTCGACGAAACAACGGATACAAAGGGTCGACAAATTGCGAATCTAATTGTTGGAGTTCTTAACGACTCTGGCGATTTTAAAAACTCATACTTAATTAGTGTAAAATGTTTGGAAAAAACAAACTATGCTACAATAGCTAGATTTGTTAACGAATCCCTAACAATTTTTTTTTTACCTGATCAAGTACCATTTGAAAAAATATTATTAATGCTTAGTGATGCCGCCTCATATATGATGAAAGCTGCATCCAATCTTAAAATCTTTTTCCCTAATTTAATTCACTGTACATGTTTGGCGCACGGCCTAAACAGAGTTGCAGAGAAAGTTAGAATTGAATTTCCCAATGTAAACACCTTAATAAATAATGTAAAAAAAGTATTTCTGAAAGCACCACTACGTGTACAGGTATATAGGGAGATGCTTCCCGATATTCCTTTACCACCAGAACCAGTATTAACCAGATGGGGAACTTGGCTTAAAAGTGCTATATTTTTATCTGAACACTACGACGACATCAAAAGCGTTATTTCAAGTTTTGATCCGACTTGTACCGCTATTGATAACTGTCAAAATATTTTTAAAGAAAAGTCTATTAAAAATCAATTGTTGTATATAAAATCGAATTTCGATATCATTGAAAGTTCAATTACAAAATTAGAGGCTCAAAATTTATGTCTTCACAATAGTATGTCTATTGTTGATTCGGTTAAACAGAAAATAACAAATCTGAATGGGGAAATTGGAGTAAAAATTAAAGATAAACTTGATGACGTTTTAAACAAAAATGAGGGTTTCACTTTATTGCGTTCAATAAATAATATAATCAATTTTGGAAACTTCGATGAAAATATTAATATGGATCCGTCTCTAATAGCAAAGTTTAAATATGCCCCAATTACATCTTGTGACGTTGAGAGATCTTTTTCTGCCTATAAACAAATATTAACAGATAGAAGACATAATATTAGTTTAGAAAATATGAATCAATATATGATTATTTATTGTAACAATAAAAATATGTAAATTTGTTTTATTGTACTCTTTTTATAATATTAGTTTAGAAAATATGAATCAATATTGTAACAATAAAAATATGTACATTTATTTTATTGTACTCTTATTTATTTATCTTGTGGTCAAAATAAAATATTTTGCCGTTTTATTTGTCACAAAACCTGAAGTTAAAAAAATATATTAAGAAATAATAATACAATTTGGTTTAAATTCAAACCTATTTATTTATTTTTATTATTTTTTATTTATTTATGTATTTAACGTAAACCATAAAATTATTCATATAAAAATAAGTGCATATATAAATGCATATTTGCATGTTAATTGTGCATATTCAGCTTGTTTTAAAATGCATATTGCATGCATATTTTAGACATTTTTTAGTGCATATTTTCCAGTCTCTACCCATAACACTATTTGGATTAACACAAACACACATTTTATCCTGCATAGTAAAAAACTAGGATAGCCCCTGGTTACGGTTCCTAAATATTATAAGTTGTCCTGGCTAGTAAATTAGATTTAAAAAAATCCATTATTGTAATCTAGAACCTAAGGGTTATGGCATGTCCTTTGAACAAGGGAAGGTCTCGAACTAAATCATGTAATTCGGCTTGTTGGTTGCAATAAGGTACTATTTCGTCGCATTCGGGAAAATAAGAATCATTCTTTTCTGATACATCATCAGGTTCACTTTTGTCACCATACATTTCCAAATATTTCTCCCAATTTGCCGAGGTCCTGGAACTGGTAAATCTTCTCCACGAAAAACCGGTTATATTGAGGTAATATCTGGATATTCAATTTTATGCTTGCTCTTCCTTGAAAACCCAGACACTTTTGTCATGCAGGAGTAACAGTGGTTAAACTGGTTAAGAATTTTAGAACTATACAGGGTGTTTGGTAAAGAATCGGCCATAGCTTAACCTCAGGTTCCTGTGGTTCAAATGAGCCGATTTAAGCTAACTTACCTTAGTACAAAGTTTATAATAACCGAGATAGAGGGTGTCAAAGTTAAACTTTTTTTTATTTATTATTGAATATTTCCTGACAGGTATGAGATAACAACATGAAATTTGGTATGTGGGGGTTTTTTGGGTCTAGAAAACTAAATTCCCTACCAAAAATTATGTGTTGCCCAGAGGGCGCCACATACGCCTTTCATCACTAATTTATTACGTTCAATTTTTTTTATCCCTCACTCTGTATAATTTTGACATCAAAATTTTTATTCTCCTACTAGTGTTACTTAAAAAATATATACTTCTTTTATCTCCCTAAACTCAACCGTTTTCGACATAAACGCATTTTAAATCTGCGATACACCATCATTTTTATCATAATATCATTGAAGTTCCACCCGTAAAATAACTTAAAACCATAATAATATTGCCAGTTCTCAAATTTATGTCATTGCATCGCAAATTCCATTTGAAAAAATTTGCAATACATTTTTGGATAATTTTATGGTTTTAAGTTATTTTTCGGGTGTAACTACAATGATATTATTATGCTAAAAATGATGGTGTATCGGAGATTTAAAATGCGTTTATCTCGAAAACGGTTGAGTTTAGGGAGATGAAGTAAGTATACCTTTTTTAAGTAAAACTAATAGGAGAATAAAAATTTTAATATCAAAATTATACAGAGTGAGGGATAAAAAAATTGAACGTAATAAATGAGTGCTGAAAGGTGTATGTGGCGCCCTCTGGGCAATACATAATTTTTGGTAGGAAAGTTAGTTTTCTTGGCCCAAAAAACCCTTATATACCAAATTTCATGATGTTGATATCTCGTACCTGTCAGGAAATATTCAATCAAAAATAAAAAAATATTTAATTTTGACACCCTGTATCTCGGTTATTATAAACTTTGTACATCTGCACAAATTAGGAATAGTTAATTCATCAGTCTGTTTTTGTGATAATGTTTCGATTAGAAATTTGAACCATATTTTCTTTGAATGCAAAATTAACGAGAGATATACAAATCAATTATATTACAATTTACGACAAACACAAGTTCATTTTCCAATTAGTATAGGATATCTAATAAGTTGTCATAAAATGGAAATATTTAAATTACTCATTAACTACTTGAGAGAAACATGTAGTCATTTAAGTGAAATAGGTATAAATATAACAAAACTAATAAATTGAGGTAAAAATAAAATAAAAATCTGTGGCTAACGGACCCGCATCCAAGCCATTTTTTCTCTCTCACACACACATAAACTTTGTACTAAGGTAAGTTAGCTTAAATCGGCATATTTTAACCTCAGCAACCTGAGGTTAAGCTATGGCCCATTCTTTACCAAACACCTTGTATAGGTTTACTGATTAAGGGCTACCTTTGGTTAATTCTTTATTTAAATGTTAATGTGTTATTCGTGTAGACATTAGATATCCCAGTGTTGCCAAATTATGCATAATTTTTAGGAAAAACTTTAATTTGATAAGATCACGCTCCGATATATTACAAATGACTGTTTTCAGTCATTTGTAAAAAGGCCCTCAAGTTGTTTTCTCTTGCACACTGCAAGATTGCAAAAATTTCTGCCTGAAATACGGCGGTATATTCTCCCAGTGGAATGGAAATATTTTGAGTTAGTTCTATTCAAGAAACTGAAGGCCCTGGGGCAGATAAATCTGTCATTTGGACTGAAGATTCTCGAAAAACTGCACCATAGGTACATTAGGTATGCTTTATTGGCTGAAAATCTGATACAAAAGGGACACTATGAGCAAGACCTAGTAAAAAAACGGATAAATAAAGTTCTGGATAGCCAATATGATAGCCTGACGTTGGTTGCATTTATAGCTATAGAGGGAGCATTAGATAATATCTACAATAAGCATACGTTCAAAAGCAATAGACGAAGCAAGTTGCAGATCGATAGACTGGATGACCAGGAGCCGTGTGATATACAAAAGTTTACTAAGGGATAGAATGTTAGCACAAGTAGCCAGAGGCTGTCCGTAGACAAAGTCTTTTCGTCTCTCTTGTAGAATCTGGTTTATGCTACAATTGATTGGCTGATAGCTAGACTTAACAGTGATATGTGTGGTGTCCTTTGGTCATCTTATCCCACGTCAACTCTGGTGGCACAGGCAGAGATATAATGCGAAATGCTCTGATCGTAGTTACAAAATGTGTGTTAAATATAAAGGTCAATTTAAGACCACAATGAAGAAATTTACTACATAGAAGGAGAAATTTAGAATAAAATAAAGAATCTTAAGGGATAATTGGCACGAGATTTACTTGGAATCTGATAATCTGATTGTGAATAACCAAGAGTCAAGAGTGTCGTAACTACGTTAAATGTAGCTAGACTTAAGACGGGTGGACGGTTTCGAAAAGGTGGGAAATATGTTTAATAAGATCCCACAGATACAGAAATATACGGCGTAATAACCAAGTGACTACGACTAATATTAAAATAATAAAACGTTACTTACCAACGCAGGCTTCTGTAGCCAAAAGGAACTTGTCAGGGTATTGTTTGTGAACATCGTCTAATAGGTAGGTGTTGTTATTAAGATCCTTATAAAAATGCACTGCAATTCCATCCACGTATTCTTTGGTTTTATTATCTCTAAGTATCTGAAACCAAATATAGAAGGTACACACACCCAAACCTATATGGAATCACCATGTATTTCAAAGTAATATTTCTTTCTTTTGAAAAAACTTGTTATTGTTGCGAAGAATAAAGTTTTTTATTGAAAATAACCAAATATATAAGACAATCGGATAGTACAGCTCGGTACGGTGTAGGTTATTTGCTTGAGTTGCAAATTGAACGAAAATAAATAAACTAACTTTTGCGTCCAAAAACGAAAATATGCCTCATGTGCGGTTATAGAACTTACAGCGAGGAAAGATTATTGGTCTTGTGGAGAAAGTAATGCTCTCAGAGGGACATAGCTGTAGAGCTAGGCGTAATACAGGGCGTTCTGTCCAAAACTTATGCTAGGTAACAATAGCTAGGAAAGCTCAAAAATAAAGCAAGGGAAAGTCGCCAAAAGTAATAACGGCTCTCCACGATCGTTTAATTGTCCAATCAGCTGGAAGACACCCAATCATTTCTCAACTGCAGCTCCAAAGGCAGCTTTTGGAAGCTACAGGTGTAACTCTTTCAGTTGAAACGATAAGAAGAAGAGTTCGTATCAAGAAGTATACAGCAGGAGACAGTTATGGATTCCCGAGTTATCCAGGCAGCACAAAATAGATTGCCTAAATTGGTGTCTTCACCACCAAAACTGGAACTTTGGGAATTGACAAAATGTGTTTTTCCAAAAAAGTCAGGATTTGTGTAAAATCAAATGACCCACGAAATCGTGTACTTAGAGGTCGAGGAAGACAAGCAAGAACGAAAACTGTCAGGGAAAGTGTAATGTTCTAGAGAGGAATTGTGATCCGTAAAAAAACTCCTTTAATTTTCATCCAACCAACTTTAACTGCTCACAAGTATGTTGATAACCTGTAGTCAGGCTCTGCACGCAGAATATCGTGGCTGCGCAACCTGAGAGAGTGGTACGAATGTACATCAAATGAACTTTTAAGAGCAGCCATATCTTAAATACGAATAGCTATGATGATTGCCGACCTCCGCCGAGGAGATGGCACTTAAAGAAGAAGAAGAGTCAGGCTCTGGAGAGGTGCAACAGGAGAAAATTTTATTTTATTGCATGATAATGGACCTTTACATACCATTAGAGTGACTACAGACATCATTGAAGCAGAAGGTATCCCTTGTTTCGAGTGGCCTGCTTGCTCACCCTAATCCTATAGAGTATTTGTGGGATATGCTTAACAGAAAAATTAGAGCTCGCTGGGATAATTCACAAAACACCGCACAGCTAGTACAAGCTGCTCTTAAAGGATGGAGATACCACAATAAAATGTTGATAATTTGATTAGGAGCGTGCCCACGCCAACTGAAGCTTACATAAAGACTAAAGGTGATAACACTGACTACCACAAAATACAAAAAAAAAATAAAAACAATTTAAACATTATTCGTTTTACATTGAAATTTTGTATGCTATTGACTTTAAAACAATTACTTTCAATTTGTTTGTTAAACAGTATATTGTTTTATTTAATTGTTATGTATATGTTATTAAATTGCTTTAAAATAAATATTGTTTGAATTCGTGTGTTAGTTTTTTTAAATTCGCACGAAATAGTAAGAAATATCAGATGATTCCATATAAGTTTGGGTGTATGTATTAGCTAAGAGGAGGCTTATTCAATTGAAGTTTATGTGGTTCAAAACATTTTTACGGTAAATCAAATTACAAATAATAATTATTACTACAATAAAGGCACATATCCTATTGTTTCATCAACTGATATATACTCTACTTAACCTTCCGTGACTAACATTGGGTCTGTGAAACGGACCACTTAGAGTATTTTACGATTATATCCAAATTGTTCGTTATATATCTTCGCCGCTATCAGTAGCTACCTGATTCAGGTGCCTGTTTTTAGTGTTGAAGTTTGAGTCTTTAGTGTCCAGTGATTATGCAATTATCGGCAAATTTGGCCTCAGGCACCGATGTTGGATGTGACATACTCGATGAAAAAAATGACGACAGAAGTAAAAGGTGAAGCTAGGTACAAATAACAGCAGTGGAAAAATTGAGGTTTTTTTTCGCAAATGAGATGTGATATAATTGTTTTATTTTATTTGGTATTTTGCTAATATTTAAGAGGCTTAATAAATTCAGAATAGGTATTATTCTTGTTTAATTTCACTCCTTCAAGGAGTAAACAGAACTTTACGCTTGAAAGTGTGTCAATGGAAACATTTTTTTATGTCGGTCTCTGACACCGAAATAAACCTTAATGTCCAGAAAACCTCTGTTCGTTGCGGAAGGTTAAAGAATCCTTGTGGCTGATGGCGGAAGAATTCTTTTACAGCATTTTCTATTTCTTCGTCTTACTGCAAAAGTTTAGATACCTTTCAACCCTTTTTTTCAGTAACCGAATGATGTGAAAATCACAAGGCGATAAATTGGGACTATAGAGTGGATGCTCTAATATACTTCATCCCCTAAGAAAATTATTATGAAAAACTTAAAGGGTAATAGCTAGAAACATACAGTATAGTAGCCTTTAGTATAGTGCCTTTTGTTTATTCAACTATGAGTTTGATATCAGTGAACAAGTGTTTAGATTTTTTTTCTAACTGTAAGTCAAATTACTTACCTGTGGAACAAATGGTAACAAGCTTCTTTGGTCATCTACAGTCATAAGTGTGAGATGTTTGTGAGCTGACTTCTTCAATGTAGGACCTAGGTAATCCCTAATCCAATAACCCTAAAAATATTATACAAAAACTGATAAAAGCACATGAGATACTGAATTTTAGAATTGTAATATGATAATATCATTTCTTCTTTCTTCTTTACGTGCCATCTCCTCAAAGAAGGTTGGCAATTATCATTGCTATTCTCACTTTTGACACTAGAGCCCGAAAGAGTTCAGTTGAGCTGCATTCAAACCATTCTCTGAGATTTCTCAGCCAGGCCATTTTTCTCCTACCTATGCTGCGCCTTCTTTGAATCTTTCCCTGCATAATTGAAGCTTTCTTATTTTGATGGAATCCAGTATCTCCCTGCTGTTCTGTATTCTCCTTGGTACTTCCTCATTGGTTATTCTGTCTGTCCAGGAGATTCTCAGCATTCTTCGATACGTCCACATCTCAAATGCTTCCAGTCTATTGAGGCATTGTTTATTGAGAGTCCATGTCTCCACACCATATAAAAGAACAGAAAATACATAACATTATAGTACTCGCTTTCTAAGATTTAGGCTGAGGTCTCTACTACATAATATTTAGGGGATGGGTACGAACTTTCGGCTTCAATACTATTTAAATGGCATTCATTTTTTTTCGAATCCTGAGAAAACTAATAAGTGTTTTTGAAAAATTTAAACGCAGAATGAAAGATTACGTTATTACCGAGGACCGAAAATCCCTGAAAACTTCTATAATGTTTATTTTAATAAGTTACAGGGGTGAAAAAATAAGAGAAAATTTGGTGTGACTTTTAATTTCAAATATCTCATTTAAAAGAAACTTTTTATTCATTCTAAGGAACTTTCGGCCCTCGGTAATAAAGTAGTCTTTCATTCTGCGTTTAAATTTTTCAAAAACACTTATTAGTTTTCTTAGGATTTGAAAAAAATAATTACATTTAAAATACATTAAAAATTTTGACAGGCGTCAAAATGTTCCTTTTCTCTTAAGGTTATTATTTATACTGACAATTTTTTTAAATGAAACACTTCAGTAAATAAACAATTATATTAAATATCAACACTTACCAAGTCTTCCGGGTACCATAAAGTTCCAGGAGTACCGACATACTCTGCCATGGCTATAAAAGGTTCGTTACTGGTTGTAAGACCCCAGAACGTTAGGTTATGTTGTTTGTATAAATCGAAAAATTTGACGTAGTAATTAGCAAGCAACTGGTAGACTTCTTTTCTGACAAAACCCACGAATCCCATATAGCTGTTGTTTTCTTTGTACGCTTTGGGGATAACCCACGTCGACGTGAATAGTTTCAGATTCTTTTGTAGCTTAAGTGCTTCATGAATAAATGGAATCTGCAGAAAAAGAAGTTTTAGATAATAAACCTATAACTTTAATAATATACTTTTATTCCTCATCAGTCATATTGACTGGAATCAAACATCGTCTATCTGGACAGAGGCAGGAGAATCCGACGACATCAAAATCACCTGTTCCACAATTAAAACTTCCCGTGTTCCAGTGTTCTCATACATCAAAGTTTGTCCGACTAGACACCCTTAAGCTATTAAAAAATTTTCAGCTTGCTATTAATCAACTTTTTTTTCATACGCGGGATCCAGACCTATGAGTATACATTGTTGCTAAGAACATTAATTTTGGGAATAAAAATATAAAAATTGAGTTTTATCCCATATGTACAGGGCTTTTCAGAACAATTAAAAAGGATAGGAAAGAGATCAACACAAAATTAAAATATAGTAAAATAAATAGGTGTGAGTTTTTTTATATTTCTTATTTTCTCTAATCAACTATAAAACTATTACTATTCGAGATCAAAATATGATTACCTACATAGATTAGTTAATCCTATGGAATCTGGTCCTGATTAAATTATCTATCAATTAACTTTCCAATCTTTAAGTTCTAATCTACTCGATAAGACTTATTTATGAATAAAATTGACATGGTATAATGATATAATTTCATGACGTACACAATGACCACACCAACCAAAAAAATATGGTTATAACCAATAAGTAAGATAGGTAAAAAGGTTTAACGTATTTTATTTTTAACCGCATACATAGGTTTCTCACACGTAGATATGAAAACTTTTATTAAAATCCCTTCAAGGGCTACATCACAAAAGAACTTTTTCGATTTTCTTACAAAATCATCATCAGTGTTAAAATAAATAGGTTGAATGCTAGCTGAACACCAAAGAAACACCAGGCTGAGAACGCTTTAAATAGTAAATAGTTGTTTTAAAAATGCATGTTTGCTTGAAATTCCATAGGATGGATATAATCTATAGGGAATGATGCCCTCAGATAAAGAATGAACCTTTCCATCACGTGGGATGTAAAGTGAGTTGTTTTTGTCTCTACATTACGACAGTCAGATGGCAAATCTGTTGCCCATGGAATTGAAAGCAAATATGCATTTTTAAAATAACTATATACCATTTAACCTTTACCTACCCGCGCATCAAGTTAGAACATAACTTCACGCGTTGCGTGCTTTATACGCCACAAGAAAATTCCCTTAAAACAGCGGATTTGTTTATTTTTTTTTTTTTTTGGAATATACACTTAGTTGTTTGTTATAAACCTTATTTGGCATCAGTGAATACTTGGGAGTTCCTTCTCAGTAAGCCAATTGGGATTTATAACTGGAATCATGGAATGACTTGATTCCATGATAAATAAAATTAATAATAAAAATTTTTTTCAAATGTGATTTTTTACAGGAGAAAAAGTATTGTTTATAAAGAAGCATATTTTATTTGCCATAATGACTAAAAAACAATTGAAATATGCACTTATATTCCTACTTATATTAATATAATCTTGGCGTATATTGTCCACCACCCGAAACAACAAATAATAAACTGTAAATTACGATCTTCCCAGAACGCCGATTATAAAGAGACTAAAACCAAATTATAAAGCACATTCCAGTGATAGGTTAGAGAGATAAACAAGGTCAAAAATTAAATTTTTAAATATATTTGCAGTAGAATTCTTATATCTGGCGTACAAAATAGGCCAGCGCGTGTAGTTAAAGGTTAAAGGCTTATTACCCTGGTATTTCTTTGGTGGCTCAGCTAGCATTCAACCTGTTTATTTTAACACTGATGATGATTTTGTAAGAAAATTGAAAACGTTCTGTTGTAATGTAACCCTTAAAGGGATTTAAATAAAAGTATTTATACATTTTTTTACAAAGTATTTTTCAATAATATTTTACTTACCTTAAGATTGATATCTTCTGGTGCTAGCTTAAAGTTTTTTAAAGTATGATCCACACAGTTTACTTCATTTGTGTCACTGTCAATATAGGAATACAGTCGAGTTGAGAAATCTGTCGAACCCATAGGAACTCTGGCTATGGTGTAGTTAAGCCCATCGTGTGAAAAATATGACCTAAAATTATATACTTGCAGGGAATTTTTTTAAGAGGTTAGGCGCAAAATTTCCAAAGTCTTTTTAAATGGATGTGTTTTTTCGGATCCTGAGAAAATTAATAGGTATTTTTGAAAAATTTAAACGAGGAACGAAAAATTGCATTCTTACCGAGGGCCGAAAGTCCCTGAAAGCTTCTATAATGTGAAAGGAGCGAAAAAAAAAGTTAGAAAATTTAGTGTGATTTTAAGAGACCTTCGAACCTCGGTTATAATGTAATCCTTCATTATGCGTTTAAATTTTTCAAAAATAGTTATTATAGTCCGTGTAGAAAGTATCCCGAAAAAAGAAATAGTCCAGGGTAATAAGGTTTTTCCCATGACACTCGAGCAACCAGGGTAATGAAGCGTTTTTTCGACAGGTAATACCTATAAGAGCAAATTGTAACTACTTCATCATTGGAAATCATTGGAAAACATTGAAACTTATTGTTTTCTTAGTACAAATATCTTTGAGATTATGGAAAAACCTTTAAAATGACGTATTAAAAAGTTTGATATACTCATTTATTGTTAATATAATTGCGAAAAAATGTCGGAATTGCAAAAAAAAAATAATTTCGCAATATCTATTGTAAAAATTAGTGCACAGTTTTGAAATTTTTGTCATATAAGGGCTCTTTGGTGCTTAATATGTTTTAAAAATTTGAAAGCGATTCATTCAATTGTTTAAATTTTATTCAAATTGTTTATCCCAGAGAGCATTTTTTTGCAATAACATAAGTCAGAAAAAAATGACGTTAGAACCATTCCAGAGGTGTCAAGTGAAAGAGCATGAGCTATATTTTCAACTTGGTTTAAAAAAAGCGAATATAAAATGTGTTTATTAGTAATAAATAATTATGCAATAGTATCATAAATCATTCGTTATAAACTTTTTATTTTGTTATACAGTGCGTCCATAAAGTAACGCATAAATTCGTTATTTCGTAAACCGGCGACTTTAAGGGAAAAATCCGAAACAGGTCGATTTTTATATTTAAATTACGATTTTTTGGCATATACATCATACTAGTGACGGCATCCATCTGGGCGTGATGACGTAATCGATGATTTTTTTAAATGGGAGCAGGGGTCATGTGATAGCTCATTTGAAAGGGTATTAAATTCTCTATCCAATAATATAAACATTAACATAATTATTTATACAGTGTGTTAAAAAACATTTTTTAAAATAAAATAAGTGAGACAAAAAGAAGAATATATGTAATTTATTTTAATTCAAAATGAATTTTACTACTGTCAGTAAAGAGAAAAAAAATTTATTTGACAAATAAACATTGATTTTCGTTTAAACGAAATGTTCAAACTGCCAAGAGACAGGTGGGTGGTAGCTTTAACATTGAATTTAAGCGAAAAACAATATTTATTTGTCAAATAAACATTTTTTTCCTGTTTTCTGACAACAGTAAAACGTATTTTGAATTAAATAAATTACATACATTCTTCTTTTTGTCTCAATTATTTTAATTAAAAAATGTTTTTTTGAACACCTTGTATAAATAAATATGTTAATGTTTATATTAGTGAATAGAGAATTGAATACCCTTTCAAATGAGCTATCACATGACCCCTATTCTCATTTAAAAAAACATCGATTACGTCATCATGCCCAGATGGATGACGTCACTAGTATGATATATATGCCAAAAAATCGGAATTTAAAAATAAAAATCAACCTCTTTCAGGATTTTTCCTTAATACTGCCGGTTTACGAAATAATGAATTTATGCGTTACTTTATGGACGCACTGTATAAGAAATTATATATATTTATTACAATTTTTTATCAATTATAATATAAATCTCATTACTTGGTAGTTGTGCACTTAAAACAGGGTAAAAAAGTTAATTTTTTTGGAAAAAGTTATCAAAAAAGTTTATAAGGAAAGATTTACGATACTTTTGCATAATTATTTATTACTAATAAATGCATTTTTTATTCGCTTTTTTTAAACCAAGTTGAAAATATAGCTCATGCTCTTCCATTTGACACCTGTGGAATGGTTCTAACGTCATTTTTTTCTGACTTATGTTATTGCAATAAAATGCTCTCTGAAATAAATAATTCGAATAAAATTTAAACAATCGAATGAATCGCTTTGAAATTTTTATCACATATTAAGCACTAAAGAACCCTCATTTGACAAAAATTTCAAACCTGTACACTAATTTTTGCAACAGTTATTGCGAAAATATTTTTTTTTTTTGCAATTCCGACTTTTTTCGCATTATATTAACAATAAATGAGTATATCAAACTTTGAAATATGTCATTTTAAAGCTTTTTCCATAATCTCAAAGATATCTGTACTAAAAAACTCATAAGTTTCGCTATTTTCCATTGATTTGAAAAAAAAAGGGAAAAATGTCATTTTTTGACAGTTAATTGTTTATAAATAAAAATAGCCGCCAGATCCCACGCAGGAAATAGTTACAATTTGTTCCTATAGGTATTACTTGTCGAAAAACGCTTCAGTACCCTGGCTGCTGAAGTGTCACGAACAGGGTATATTTTTGTCTTATTACCCTGGACTAAAAGCAGAATTATAATTTTACGGTATTTATTTCTATAACATGAAATATAAAATTCCAACAAACAATTCATCTTAAACACTTAACTAAACGTCCAGGTACACCCGAAACTAGGTCAAGGCCATAATTGTCGTTAATGGTGTTCCAGGCCTGTAAAACTGAGCGAATCAAACTTTATTTATCTCGTGGCGCTGCTCGTTCCACTTCAATCTTCATCAGTCCCCATATGTTTTCAATGGGGCTTAGATCGGGAGATGCTGCTGGCCACGAAATTTTTGCCAATTCGTGTTCTTGCATCCAAGCTTGAGTATAAGCAGAAGTATGGCATTTTGCATTTTCTTGCTGAAAACGCCACCTCTCTGGATATAAAACATGAGCCGTTTAAAAAAAAAACGTTTGGGATGTCACAACATTTCGCACTATCAACAGTATCATTAACTATACAGAGAGGTGTAGCACCACGCTGAGATATTGCTCCCCAAACCATTATTTTAGTGGGAAATTTGGAAATTTGAACGGTAACATTTTCTCTTGATAGGACTTTTAGGTGATTTGCGCCAAGTTGGAAACAACTTTCATCAGATATAAAGACGTTATTAAAATTATCTTCTCGAAAACGTTGATAAAATATATTCTTCGTTGTCTTTGCAGAGGTGTCATTCAAGGGATTTTTTTTGGATTCCTTTATATGTAGCCTTGCCTTTTCAGTGACATGTGGACAGTTTCTGGGCACACTTTTATTCTTCGTTGATTTCCAAATCTGTTCGCTTATTTTCGAAACCCTAGGCGCGGATTTTGTCGTCCTAAAGACACTAAAGTATTTAGATTGTTTCCGCGAATCTTCGCGGTCCATCCGAAACTGGTCTATGTCTCATATCTATCCCATTTTTATCCTCTTTATTGTCTCATATACTGCATTTTTCCGAGTTCAGTCAATTGCACTAATTTTTTAACGTTTCGGACACCCTCTCAATACAAATATTCCACCACTTTTCTTTTTTCTATTTGCGACATTATTTCACAAACCTTAAGTCTGTTTACAAACAACAATATTTGACAGATAATGTTGTCATGCGATTTTGTCCATAACCTACTATCCACACAACCTACTTGATACATTACTTTTGTCTTAAAATGTTACAAAAAGGAAATCTATTAAAATTAGGAAAAATATAAAATGCCGGATACATTCTAGACGAAATAAAGGGAACAACAATTTTACTAGATTAAGAGAATGCGTTATTTTCATTACCTTAGCAAGTGTTTCTTAAGTGAAGCACTCATATTTGCCACATTTACCATAGCTGCATCAGTGATGGCTCCACCAAAACCCTTTATCTCTTGATATCCAATAGATGAGTCAATGTAGATAGTTGATCCTGACGTAAGAAGAGATTTTGGGCTAGCGCCACATACTTTGTAGTCCGTTGTTCTCACAGTCTCACAGACTTTATCATCTTTGGGTATGACACACTGTTTCCCCGATGTGTTAGAGGTAAAGTTTCTGATATCTTTGTTGAATCTTAGACCAGCTTTATTGGATGTTATCACGATGTATTGGTTACTGGGCACTGGTTTGACTGGTTCATACGTGTCGCAATACGTGGAGTTACAAACGCATACAGTTCCTCCATTTCCAAAATCCTTGCTGACACATTTCTCGGACCTAACGAGAAATATACCTGTAAAGTGAAAAAGTTTTAAATGTTTAAGAGAGTGAGAGATCATAAAAATTAAGGAGAGTAAAATATGTAAAAACTGTGGGGTTTACTAGAAAAACATACGTGAAGATTGAATTTTCTTTAGTAAAGAAAATTGCATGTACTGTGACGATTTTCTTCTTATACCATATTTTTTATTTAGTAAAACTCCAGCAGAAATCTTATGATTATTGCTATATGATCATTACTAGGATCACTAAACAAGTTAGTTCTATCGTAATTTAATACTACAATAGACTTATTTAAGGTCACGTTCACCAATAACCCTTAGGTTCTAATAGATAATAACGCTACTAACATGTACACTTTAGCTGCACTTTGCTCTGCTTTTTCATTTATTATTTAACTGATGCCGTTTCTGGCTAACCGTATACATCTGGAGATCTCGGGTCTCGATAAAGATCACAGTTTCTGAAGTACGAGGGAGCGCTGACGATGCTCCTTAACACTTTATTCTGATATCGTTGTATAACTGGATGTTACTTTCTTGGGTCTCGGACGTTTCATCGCCGCCGCTTCGATGCCGCCAGTTCGATGCCGATGCCGGCCGATTCATCGCCAGTCAATTAATCGCTATCTGATATATTTCCGAATTTTCAACAGTTACAATTATTATTTATTTTTAGTATTAATTATTAATTCTAGGAAATGCGAGATATGACGGCGATGAAATGGACTGGCGATGAACCGGCGGCATTGAAACGGCGGCGATGAACCGGCGGCGATGAAACATCCCATTCCGTACTTTCTTTGTATAAACCATTTGTATAATTCCATTAACAATGTAATTTGCAATTTACTTTCGTTCTTCTTATTTCGCACAGTAAAATATTCGTTGTCGAAATAATTCAAAACAGGCGTATGTTCGTGGAATAGGGTATACAGCCTCATAGCTGTATCCCATATGTCCATATCGATTTAAGGACTTGCTTATATAATAAGAGCTAACACAGACGGGGCAGCTTACGTCGACTGAACCCCCGCTGAGATGTCGAAAGCGACGCATCCTTTACTATACTTTGATGCAGTGACACACACCAGGCGCTCTTAAAATTTTCGTTGCAGCGGCGTTCGCGCGACCCATCCTAGAAACCATTGTCGCCCAAGCGGTTTTGCTACTTCGACGGCATATCATAAATGCATGTATCGTGGTACAACACAGTCGTTTGAGCTGTTTTCTAGCGAATTTTGTTGTGAGTGTTGCCAAATCTTGTTTAATGATGGAAATTACAGATTCGAACTATATTTTTACTTGGATTTTTTACTTCCATATCAAATTATTTTTATATGGGACTCATTGTATTTTTAATTTTTTTATCTTATAGCTTAAAGGGCAACTTAATTAGATACATGTCAATCTGGAAAAAAGTAATCTACTAAATAAATTATTTTTCAAACCCTTTGAACCTAATTTCACAGTCAAACAGAATTTTCAAATCTGTAACTATTAACCAGTTTGACTTGCCTTGAGTTATTTGGCAGAAGGATTGACTTTAATAAAAATAAAACTTTAAAAGGGTAAACCCTGTAGTTGGCTGTATACCTTTGTCAAGACAACGTAGAATGAAGTAAACACTTCTGTTGTATGTAGGTATATAATTTATTAAAAAATTCTTAAAATTTATCCACAAGGGAGTGGAAGTACAACAAAACGTTTTCGGTCAAACTGACCATCCTCAGTGTAAACGTCCAGTGTACAAGTAATTGAAACTAGCCACTTGAATAGGTGTAAAACCTCAAAATAACATTATTGCTACATTATGAGCTGTGTAGTAATCGACAATAAGTCGATGTCTTAAGATTAAAATTATATCACATGTGGATGTATGTCATCCTTGCTCGGAATTTACACAAGGTTGTGATCAGGTGAGAGGTTAACAACCAACCTCTCAACCAGAGGTTGGTTGTTAACCTCTCACCTGATCACAACCTTGTGTAAATTCCGAGCAAGGATGACATACATCCACATGTGATATAATTTTAATCTTAAGACATCGACTTATTGTCGATTACTACACAGCTCATAATGTAGCAATAATGTTATTTTGAGGTTTTACACCTATTCAAGTGGCTAGTTTCAATTACTTGTACAATGGACGTTTACACTGAGGATGGTCAGTTTGACCGAAAACGTTTTGTTGTACTTCCACTCCCTTGTGGATAAATTTTAAGAATTTTTTAATAAATTATATACCTACATACAACAGAAGTGTTTACTTCATTCTACGTTGTAAAAATAAAATTATTGACTCCGTAAAAATAAAGATTTAAATCAGTTATCTTTCCTTATTTATTATTTTATTTATTATGCTCTACAGGCCTTGTATTTACAATTTTACATAATACAGTTTATACTAATAACTTATAAATATAATTTTATTTGACGTCTATTATGTAATAACTTATAAATATAATTTTATTTGACGTCTATTATGTAAACATTGCTGAACTAGGGTTCTCCACTATATCCTATTTTTCGTCTTCTCTTTCCAGTGTATAATTTCCATCGATACTATATTATATTCCTGAAGCATTCTTGCTGTCTTTTTCTTGGTCTACCTCGTCTCCTAGTCCCAATTGGTCTTCATAGCAGTACCATCTTTGGCATTCTTTCCCTATCCATCCCCTCGACATGACCTGCCCACCTGATTCTTTATGACTTTGTGTATCTTGTTATACTTGGTTCCTTGTAAAGCATCCTTAATTCTTGATTGGTGCTTCTATGCCAGCCGTTTTCTGTATCTGTATTCTTTCCCCTGAAAATAGCTCTCAGTAAGTTCCGTTCTCAACTCTCTATCATTTCTTCTTCTGTTTTATTTGGCACCCATGTCTCACATCCGAAGGTGACTGTTGCTCTTATTACGGTTTTGTATATTCTGGTTTTCGTCTTTCTCGATACGTACTTTGACTTTATTTTGAATAATTTTTTTGTTAATATTAATTTGTGAAACATCACTATTTCCCAATTAATGGGGTATAATAAAGGACGTCAATTTAACACCTGTATTTGCTCAGTGGCGTACTACAGAATGGACAGCCTTTTAGCGTTATCAATAGTTTTTCTTAGGTGATATGCTTTTCCTCATAACGGTGTTATTTCTTGAACATGGCTCTTTAATACTTACTACTAACTAATGAAAGTATTTTTTAGACATTCTTGTAAAATTAAAAAACTTCTCTGGGCCTTTATTATATTAATTTCGTTATATGTATAATGTGTAAAAAAATTTTTATACCAGTGGCGGTTGGTCAGAGGAGGCAAGGGAGGCTTAGCCTCCCCATAAATTTTTTACACACGCTACACTGTTTTGTTTACTTTGCTTCGTGTTAGAGATATCGCAAAAAGTTATTTGAACAAGATGTTCCAAATAATATTCTAACCCCACATACCAAATTTCAGCACAAAATTCGCATTTTTAGTTTTTTCATTGTTTGTAGTCGGGATCCTAAAATCGCAGAGGAGGCTGCTGGCCGGAAAATCTCACTTGCTAATGCTCCGCGTAGCCCAGCAGCGTTTAAGGATGGTTTAAGGAGACCCGGTCTGCTTAGAGCTGCACATCGCTTAACGCACACGCTGCCCGGAGATCGGGCAAGTGAGATTTTTCGGCCAGCAGCCTCCTCTGCGGATTTTAGGATCCTGACTACAAATAATAAAAAAACTAAAAGTGCGAATATTGTGATGAAATTTGGTATGTGGGATTAGAATAATATTTGGAACAACTTGTTTAAATAATTTTTCCGATATCTGTAATGCAAAGCAAAATATCGGTAATTTACCGTGTTTTTGCATTCGCAGAGTAAGCCGCTTTTAGAATTAAAAAAATTCAGTTGAGTATCTTAAACAATGTAAACCTTCAACCTGTATGGACTGCAAAACTTCAAATCTGTATTTATTTTGATATGCATATTTTGCATATCTACTTACAGAGATAGGATTGTTAACAAATAAACGACACAAACTTTGGTAATACACTTTTACAATTATACTAACTATTTTTAAAATGATATGATATTATGAAATAATTATGAATTATGATGATATTATAAAATGTAAATAAAAAATGGTCAAAAAATGGGGCCTTAAATTAGATTTTTTTGGCGGATTTTTTTTTGCTAGTACAAATTTGTCTAGATAATCTACAGTTAGGTATAGCCTCCCCTATTGAAAAAATCACGAGCCGCCACTGCTTTATACATTCGTTCCTTTATGATAGAATGTATCCAATATCTGCGTTTCTTCTTTTCTTTAATCTAAGGTAAAGTAAACTTGCATTTATTACAAAAGACAAATCGTCATAACTTTCAGACATCGTATGGTACAGCAGCCAACACGCGACTAAATTTGACAACAACGAAATACAAATACTTTAAATCATAGCATAGCTGCCGCTGTTACACCGCGCCATGTGTTTTAAGCTGCCTCGACGTCGAGTAGACGCGCGCCGCCTGGTGTGTCCTTGCTCTAACAGTTTGTTGTAAGAGGACAGAGATAAGAGATAAGAGTAAGAGGACGGATTCTTTCGACCAACCAGCACATCTTTGTGACCTTAATTTTTTACTTCTTCCTTTTTTTCTTAATATGCGCGTTTCAGCGTAGCTTTGATCTAATGCCATACCCAAACGTGTTGTGTATTTGCATAAGCTGTTTGGTTTCTATTTATGCTGACTGGAATATGTTTCTCTTTTGTTAGTAAAGTTGACATAACAGATTTTGTTTCATAGAGTTTATATTAGTTTGTTCAACATAATTTTGTAGCATGGTTGTTGATTCCTTGTGGTATTTTTCGACTACTAAAATGCAGGTATCGTCTGTAAATGTCGCAGTTGAGCAATATCGCAATATAGAGCATGTGTAGCGCTGGTCCTAGAACATTTCCTTTCGTACTGGTCCTAGGATATTTCCTTGTGGTACTTCAGCTTTAACTTGTCGAAATTCTGTATATGCTTCCTCATTTTAACTCAAAAATATATGTCGGATATATAAATATGATTCTAGTAGTTGAGAATGTAACTTAAGTAAGTAGCATCTAATTTTATGATAAAATCCATCATGCCATTCTTTGTCATAAGCCTACATCGAGAACGGACCAATCACAGGGAAGCATCCTTGTAGGCCGCGCAGTAGACATCTATGTAAAACAAACTCATTTTATTTTCAACAGCATCGATGTAAACCTCCTGGATGGCATCGCGCTAAACCTCCAACCGCGATTTACCTGCTCTGTTCTCTTTCATTCACTACAATGTGTTTGTTTTACATGGATATCGACATAGACCGCGACCTCCACCTCCACCTCCACCGCGATCCACTTGTTCTGTTCTTACCCTAACTTTGTTTATTAGTTGCTGCAAACTGTTCAAACTGTCTGCAAAAATAACGGTGTCGTCTGCATAGCTTATGTTATTTAGGCGTTCTCCATTTAGAAGTATTCCATGTTCGCAATTTTCCAAGGCTTCACTAAATATTTCCTCTGAATATAGGTTTAATAATATAGGTGAACAACAATAACAAACTTGTCTAACGCCTCATAGAATCTGAATCGCTTCCGTTGGTTCACTTCCAAGATTCGTTATTTTTGTGGCTGATTGGTTCCAGTATAAATTTTGTATTATACCTCCGTCTTTATCATCCATTTGGGCTTTTGTTAGAGCATCCATCATTTAGATCTAGATCTTAAGTTCCACAAATTTTAATAAAACCAGTAAAAGCATAAGAATAACAAAGCATGTTAGGTATCAAAACGGGAAATAGAGTATGCAGTCCATTTAAGATGACAAAGTAACTGCTACAGGGCTGCTTCACATCCCCTACCCTGTTCAAGATATTCCTGAAAAAAACCCTGAAAACCATGGAAAATAAAGTGCTAAGGAATGAGCATACCAGTAATAAAAGTATACCTACATCCTACATACCTTAAGTTTTGCTGGAACCATGGAAAAGAAAGTGCTAAGGGATGAGTATACCAGCAAGAAAAGAATACCTACATACCTTAAGTTTTGCTGACGAGCAAATAGTGATCGCACAAGACGAACATATCTTTAGCTCTATGACGAGAAAACTGGAACAGGAATAAACAAAAAATGGAATGGAAGTAAACCTATAGAAAAAGGAATACCGAATAACCAAAAATACAAAAATTAAACAGCTGAAAATAGACCAAGGTAAAGCCATCAAAGGAACAGACAAGTAGCAGTATGTAGGTTTCAAAATATCAAACAAAAGAACAATTGAAGAAAATGTTAAAAATAGACTAGGACAAGCAAGAAACGGCATGCGAAAATTGAACTCGGATAAGAACATCAGTACACAAACAAAACAAAGAATATAATTATAATAATAATAGCTTTATTGCCCAACAGTTTCCCATTTACGGGACAATGATAAAATAATTACATAATTTATAACACCTGTAAGTAAGATAAAGATTTAAGCAGTAGTACAAAAAAAATAACATTAATAATACAAGTTAGACCAAAATTAATATAAATTAGTCAAACAGAAAAAGAAAATAAATTAATAAAAGAAAAAAAAAATAGTGCTTATTTCAGATACTCAATAACTACTTTTAAAAAGTTCCTTTGAGAACACGAAAAAATGTCACAATGCTTACCAATAACATTAAAATTTCTACACATTACATTAATAGGAGCCTTCCATAGAATATTTGTGCGAGCTCTTGCACACATAAATAATACATTTGTTCTTAAATTAGACCTTGGAATATTAAAATTAATGTTTTGTAATATTGAAATACAATCAATTGCATTATTAACAAGTTTGTACAAAAAAATTAAAGATCCAACTTTTCTTCTTAATTTTAAACTACACATACTAAAACGATCACACAAGTAATTATTATCTCTACCTCTTGCCGGATAAAGACCATTTACTTTAAACATTAAAAATTTTAGAAATTTTCTCTGAACGCTTTCAATTGCAATGTTATGACAATCATAGAAAGGGCTCCATATAATACAGGCATATTCAAGTTTAGAGCGGACTTAAGTATAATATAGCAATGTTTATATTATTAAATGACTTACAATTGCGAATTAAAACCCCATAAGCCTTCAGAAACTTTAACACATATGTGTTCCACAAAAGTGAGTTTTGTGTTAAAAATTACACCCAAATCCTTAACCGTGTTCTGCCTTTCTAATATTCTATTGTGACTACTATAGTTAAATATAAATAAACTTTATTTCCTAGAAAAAGTGACTACTTTACATTTTTTTGTGTTAAGTTGTAATTTGTTGCTGTTGCACCAATTTTCCAATATTTCTATATTCTGCTGAAGTTGGTTACAATAATCCAGCCCCCTGATAATAGAAAATATTTTCAAATCATCAGCAAAGCCCAGTCTTTCGCATGAAATATTTTCAAGAAGGTCATTAATAAATAGTAGAAAGAGCAAAGGACCGAGATTGGAACCTTGAGGCACACCAGACGCAGCAAGATAATTTTCTGAGACATAACCATTATATGCTACAAACTGCTTCCTTCCCTGAAGATACGATTTTAACAATAAAAGAGCACTGTCAGTAAAACCAACTGTTGAAAGCTTGCTGTTTAATACTTGATGATCAATTCTGTCAAGAGCCTTCGAAAAATCGGTATATATAACATCAACTTGGCCATTATTGTCAATAACGTCAGAAAGATATTGGGTAAAATATACCAAGTTGGTTACAGTTGATCTTTTATCAACAAAACCATGCTGACGAGATGAAATATAAAGTTGAACAGAAGATAAGATCCTATTGTATAATACGATTTCGAAAACCTTTGAAAAATTATATAAATAGAGACAGCTCTATAGTTTTCTCTTTCTGACTTCACCCCAGCCTTAAATATCGGACACACCCTTGCTTCCTTCCATAGTTCTGGATACTTCATTTGTTGTATGGATAAGTTTATAATCTTGGTTAAAGGTATGACAAACGCACCAGCGCAATCTTTAATAAGGAACGAGGGAATCTTGTCAGGGCCTGATGTCATCTTATCTTTTAACTTTCTGATAGCAGCATTTATTTCATCCTCTGTAACCGATTGAAAATTAATTGATGTCATATACGGGTTTATTGGGTAACTGCAACAACCTTCATCACCAGAAACTAAATAAACACTACTGAAATATTCCACAAAAGCATTCACTATGGCTTGCGGATCTTTGTAATCACTTCCCTCAAAACTCATGTTGCCAGGAATTCGTGATGACTTACTTCTAGAGTGAATGTAAGACCAGAACTTAGTTTTGTCTTGAGAAATATTTATTTAAATATCCTCCAAGTAATTGTCATATGCCACCTTGACCTGATATTTTATTAGATGTCGTAATCTTTTAAACTCAATAAAATCGAAGTGAATTTTAGATTTTTTGTATTTGCGTCGGAATTTAATTTTTAATTTTATGTTTTTTATAATCGCGGAATCAAACCAAGGTGGATATTCATGAACATGATTTTTGTAAACCGGAATATGCTTATTAAAAATTGCATAAAAGATTGTACAGCAATATCTACTTCGTTGCAGCATTCGATAAAACTCCAATCACTCTTATAATATGTAGGATACTTGAATAAAAGTTAACAAAATCTGCATTCCTAAAATTATATAACATCATGAATATAATATAACATCATGACAAGAAGTACCCATCCTACCTTATGGGCAGTGATGCCTTATGGGCAAAATATGAGCGATGTAAAATGCGATGAGAGATAATATAATTCCTAAGAAAAAGCTGTAGAGTAACAACACGAGATAGAATAAATAACAAAGAGGTTAAGAAAAGAATCAGAATGAACTCAGATATAATAGACTACAAAGAACAGAAGAGATTAACCTGGTATGTAAATGTCAGATGACGGACAAAACGTAAAACAAAATCTTTACTCATCATATTCTGAATTTTACTGTTAAACCCCTAATAATTTAGTCTGTATTACTTTGGGCTACCTTAAAGTACCCTTATTGACACAAAAAATATAAATTTTTGCATAATATCATGTCTGTCGGACGTTTTGCTACAAAATAAACATTAATAGGAAAACCAGTGCAGTCTGGCAACATAGCGCCTGCTACATCTCTGTTGTGTTTTGAGTATTTCGAAAATAGGAAGGTGGCGAAATGTAGTAACTATGACAACAGAGAAATATATTGATAAAAACAAAAAAAAAGGACTCCAACTTTGAATTTGATTAAATCCAAACAGAATAACAGAATGTAGCAGAATGGAAGAGGGAAGAGAGGCAGATTCCAAAGATCATTTAGAGGTGAAGTGGACCAAGCAGTCGAAAGAAAAATAAATGGAGAAAACGGTTGATTGAAGGTATACAGTGAAAACTGTGGAAATCGAAGATTTCCAAAAAATATTTCCAGAAAGGATTTCCAGAAAGGATTTCCAGAAAGGATTTCCAGAAAGGATTTCCAGAAAAGATTTACAGAAACGATAAAATCGAATAACATTCGAATACAACAGGATGAATTTAATTAACAGAATAACAGAATGGAGCAGAATGAGAGAAGGAAGAGAGGCAGACTCCAAAGTTCTTTTAGATATGAAGTGGACCAAGCAGTCGAAAGAAAAACAACTGGAGAGAACGGTTGATTGAAGGTATAAAGTGAAAACTGTGGAAATCGAAGATTTCCAAAAAGGATTTCCAGAAAGGATTTCCAGAAAAAATTTCCAGAAAAAATTTCCATAAAAGATTTCTAGAAACGATAAAATCGAATAACATTCGAATACAACAGGATGAATTTAATTAATCAGTTTCAAGAAAAAATGATTGCTTTTCAGCTTCTGCTTTACCTGTGTCCGATGTTTCTAATATTGTGCATACTCTGAGAAATAACAGTACCTAGTATTATAAACTAATAAATCAGTTAATCAGTTGCTTTAAACAAATTAAGATATCGATCATGCATTATCTAAACCAATAAAGGAAATATTTCCGAAAAATATGTCGTGTGCGGTTGATTTGAGTTTTATCCTGGAAGTATCCGAGATTAATTAACTGAAACTGATTCCTTAGATAAGGTCCTGTACGTTTGGTTTGTAAATAACTTAACAGGAAATTAAAGATATAGTTTGATAATGATGTTGTTGACAGCTCGGTAATCGATTAAGGTATGACAAGGCAAAAAATATAATATTAAGAGTATTCCAGAAATTAAGTCACTAAAGAATAATTTTTTAAAATTCAGAATAGTTAGATATACACTAAATTTAAAAAGTCACGTCAATTTATAATGAGAGGGGACGAATTTTCATGCTAAACTATTTTTAATGGGAAATAAGCCACAATTTTACCAAAAAAAATGATTTTATTAACGTTTCGAAGCCCAAATCGGGTTTCGTTGTCAAAATACAAAATAGTGGTATTTTGTATTTTGACAACGAAACCCGATTTGGGCTTCGAAACGTTAATAAAATCATTTTTTTGGTAAAATTGTGGCTTATTTCCCATTAAAAATAGTTTATTATAAAAATGCCACACGGAAATAGCTTCAGAACAACATTAAGAATTTTCATGCAAAATTCATGCCCTAAATGTAACCCTCTACTGCCCCGCATCAACCACCAATTTTTTTTTAGATAGCAAGTGTGGTCGAGTGACATCATTTGAAGGGTTAAGGGAAAAAACAAGGAATGTCACGTTATCTTTGTTTTGAGAAAATAGGAAATTTAATGTTTGTAACTACATATCACTAAACCATTGCACTGAAGAATTAGTATTTATTTTTATTTAGTAAACTTGAAAGTACATTGTATTTAATACACAAACTCATTTTAACCAAATTTTTAAAGAACAGAGATAAAAAATTAAAAAAGTACCTAACTACAAATAAAAACTGAAAAAAACAAGGACTGTCCAAACGTCACGTTGTATTTTACATTACAATATTATTTTACGTTACAAACATTAGTTGCACAGCTAATAGAAAGGCTGAAAACAAAATTATGGCAGCAAAAATGGCAATAAAAGTTGTAACAAAAGGCAATACAATATTTTTTGATAGTCTAATGCAATGGTCGCCTGATTTTTTTGACTTTTTGCGAGCAACTTTTTTAAAATTATAGAATGTCTGTGCCTTACGTTTGTGTAACTCATTTTGAATTGTTAATTTACGAATCTTTGCAGCAACCTTGTCATAATTTAATGATTTAATTTCGCCTGGAATTCATCACATGCTGAACATGTGTCTGATCTTGGGTAATCAAAGGACAAATTAAATTTCGTGTTAAAAATTTGCCGATATGTAACGTAAGAAACTTTAATGGTCGGATGTTTTTCCTTATAATGTTCAAACTCTCTGGTACATACTTTTTCTTAGGTTTGTGTAAACTGTAATGGGATAATCTAGTTTTAAAAGACTTTGTGGTTAATATATTGCTTCACGCGATACTGGATGCAACTTTCTATGCTGGGAACCATGCTTACCACGTTTGTCTTGTTCAGAAGTTCCTGTAGCTTTTAAATTTTTTTGTAGGTGTTAAATTTTGCCCTTAGTTACACCATGTATTGACATGAATGCTTTAAAACACACATTAATTTCTTGGGAAACTCCATTACGCTTAACTCTAACTTTATTGGCCGTGCCGTTTCTAACACTTCAGGCTTTGAAGCTATGATTGTACAGAAGGATCCTGAAGATACCATGCACAGACAAAGTCACCAATGAAGAAGTACTACGGCTACGGAGGATGAACACAACCGCAGATTTAGTCAACATCGTGAAAGGTTGTACTTAGGACTTGCGAAATCAAGGCAGATACGAGCTACTCCAATGCAGTTTACAAAGTAAAATTGAAGGAAAAAGGGCCCCAGGATGAAGAAAAATATCCTACCTTGCTAACCTGAAAGCATGGTATAGAAAGATCTTAACACAACTATTCCGTATAGCAACCAACAAAGCCATCATCGCCAGAATGATCGTCAACGTTCGGAACGGACAGGCACCTTAAGAAGAAGAAGTTTCTAACAAACATAAACAAAGGAAACTAAACGATTAAACTTGAAATAAAAACGTATAGTAGTTAATTTTTGTTTTTGTTCAAGTAGACTCTTTGTTTTTACCTTTCACGCGTGGACATTTCTAGTTTTTATCCTTCACAGTACTATTTTAAATAGGCATATTTATCGGACGGTCCAAGTTATTATCTACTAGTCTACGGTACATTCCATGTCAAATCACTCAGGCAAAAAATTTTGGATCTCCGATTTGTCTGAAAATTGGTATATAGCTTCTGCGGGACGTAAAAATAAGATATTTAAGGTCAAAAAATCTTCTTCTTCTTTTTTTCTCAAAATGTGATTTTATGCGATTTTACAGTGATTTGGTGTTTATTTAAACAAATTTGCATTTTCTGTCGTAAAGTATCAATGAAAAACATAATATTTTAATAGAAAGGACTCAAAAATGTCATTATATGGCATTATAACAAGTTATTTTGAATCAAAACAAGTTTTTGATCAAATTTTATAGTGTAAAAAACGTTAAAATACCGTTTTTTACATTTTCCTCCATTCCCAAAATACGCCATCATCGATTTGGCTGAAAATTTGCCCACAGATATCCAAAAGATAGAACTTTAAGTGGTTAGAAGGATTTGAATTATATTACAATACCAAAAAAGTTACATGCAGTAATATCAGACTCAAAAGTATATATTAGTCCAGTCGGGATAGCATTTGACCTTGAATGCCGAGCTGATCAAAATTTTATTTTTCTGATCTTTAAGGGAGTCAATAGTAGCCTAAATTTAAAATCACGAATGAATTCCTCCGTTACGTTAGCCGCCATCTTGATTTTAAAGGAGAACCTGTTTGGCTCAATATCTCCGCCATTTTTAACTTTTCGACAAAAATGGTAGGAACTGAAATTGTTCCAAATAAATCGTATTTACAATTATTACAATTTCTTTTTAACAATTTTTGTCGTGAGGTCGATATTTTCGAGTTAATTTTACTTACAGTAGACGCCTATATTTTTGACTATAATATTGCATGTAACTTTTTTGGTATTGTAATATAATTCAAATCCTTCTCACCACTTAAAGTCCTATGTTTTGTCTATCTGTGGGCAAATTTTCAGCCAAATCGACTATGATGTATTTTGGGAATGGAGAAAAATGTAAAAAGTATTTTATCGTTTTCTACACTATAAAATTTGATCAAAAGCTTGTTTTGAATCAAAGTAACTTGTTATAATGCCATATAATGACTTTTTGAGTCCTTTCTATTAAAATATTATGTTTTTCATTGATACTTTACGATAGAAAATGCAAATTTGTATAAATAAACACCAAATCACTGTAAAATCGCATAAAATAACATTTTGAGAAAAAAACAAGAAGAAGATTTTTTGACTTTAAATATCTTAGTTGTACGTCCCGCAGAAGCTATATACCAATTTTCAGACAAATCGGAGGTCCAACATTTTTGTTGCTCCAAAATTGAGTGATTTAAAATGGAATGACCCCTACTGTAAATAGTAAATACATAAAATATCTATGAGATAGTTTCACTATCTCAATTTCTTATAAAGTGTGACATTCCCTGTTTTTTTCTTCACCCTTCATTTGAAAGGTAATTTTTTTCTCTATACGACATTTTTCTCTATTTTTTTTAATTTACGTAATGAGTTTGAAGATAATTTTGGACTTAACAAATGTATTACAAATTAGTTAAATCCAAAATTGTCCTTAAAGTAATTCCGCAAATTAAAAAAAATAGAGGATCGTGCAGAGAAAAAAAAATACATTTCAAATTATGTGCAACTCGACTTCACTTGCTATTTAAAAAAACTAGGGGTTACATTTGAGAGCTTGAATTTTGCATGAAAATTCGTCCCCTTTCCAGTACAAACTGACGTGCTTTTTTTTAATTGTGAAGAAACTCTTGGTTCCTGAGTTTCTGTGGGCGGGGTCAAAGTTTTGTTGGAAAATTTGTTTGTCAATTGCTTTTATGAAAAAAAAAACTAAATGAACTAACAATTAAAAGTCTCACTTTAATAAAATTAAAAACAAACTTTTATTGATACCAAGTTTCTGGTAAGGCCTTCGTGGTTTCTATTATTTACAAACCAACCGAATGCTGAAACCAGAGAAGATGGGGGAGATGTATAAATTTCATCTAACTTGGAATTCAGAGGAACAGAGATGGAACTTCTAACGAGGAGCTGCGCAGTAATAAAAAGAGATCGAATAAATAACATAGAGATTCAGAAAAGAATGGTAACGAACTCGGATATAATAGACTACAAACAACAGAAGAGATTAACCTGATATGGACAATGGACATGTCGGAAGACAGGCAAAACTTTGGATAAAGAGAATAACAGAGTGGAGCCCGATAGGAAGAATAAAGAGAGAAGATTTTTCAGAGATTAAGTGAACGAAGGAAGCAATGGAAAGAAGAAACCTGCATAAACGGTACCTGCAAAACAGAAAGCACTGGAGTGAATGCTGTATGAAGGAGTGTAATGAAAACTGTAGAACTAGAAATCCTTAGAATATATAGGTGTAGATTTCCAGAAAACGGAAGATCTGACAACAATGCAAATACCACCATAATACCGGCCGCATCACAAAACCCTTACTAACTAAAGCCTATAAAAATTCTGCAAGCCGTTTCCGAGATAATTGAGGCGTTCTATACATAAAACTCACTCTGTATATACTGCGTATAAAATATAACTTACCTCCAGCTAGTAATACACCTAGCTTTAGAAAAACTCTACCACTAAAAATCATCGGAGTTGCTAATGACAATGACAGGCACAAGGATAATGTTGCCTGTTTTATTTATATAACTGTCTATTCATTCCACTGATAACATATTTGTATAAAAACTAAATTTATGGTAATCAGTAGTTGAATACGTAATGTCTTAGGTAAAATAGCCGATAGATACGATAAATAAATTTTATTTGAAATATGGGACAATAATTTCCAATTTACTGAATTTGAAAAAAAAATCTCATTTTATAGTAGCGGTCAAAACATCACCTCTGTTGGATTAGGAAATACAGCAATTATTTTTCTTCTTTGAGTGTCTCATGAACAATGACACATGAGGGTGAAATGCAATTTGGATTCCGCGATTCCATGGGTACACGTGAGGCACTTTTCACCTTATAAGTTCTGCTTCAGAGATGCCGCGATGTTAGTTGTGATGTCTATGCTTGTTTTATTGACTACGCCAAGGCATTTGACCGTTGCCAGCACCAGAAGATGGTCACCGCCCTACAAAGAGTAGGATTAGATGAGAAGGACATTCGGATCATCATGAATTTATACTGGAACCAGCGTGCTCAAGTCAAGGTCGAAGACCAGTTGACCGACCAAGTGAAGATCATGCGAGGAGTAAGGCCGATGCCACATTATGCGTTTTGACCGGATGCGTTTCCGCCACATCCGGTTAAAACTCATAAGGCTTGTTCCAACTCGACACAAAACCGTTCTTGAACGGTTCGTGAACCGCGCAGTAACGAAAAATGTGTTACTGCGCATAATTGTTCGTTATTGCGCATGAGCGTGGCGGTTCAAGAACGGTTTTGTGTTAAGTTGGAACAAGCCTTAGTGTGACAGATCGATCCGGTTGCGTTGGAAACGGATGCGTTTTGAATCATTGGTACGCGCTTACAAACTGCACCAGACTAAACGCATAGTGTGACAGGTCGGTCCGGTTGCGTTGGAAACGGATGCGTTTTCACCGCATAATGTGGCATCGGCCTAAGGCAGGGCTGTGTGCTCTCGCCGACTCTTTTTAATATATACTCTGAGGAAATTTTTACTGAAGCCCTCACAAACCTAGAGATCGGAATCCGAGTGAACGGTGAATACATCAATAATATCCGCTACGTTGATGACACTGTGTTACTAGCAACCAGCCTAAATGATCTACAGGCCTTACTAGACCGTGTGAGAACTGTGAGCGTAACATACGGACTGAACCTTAATATTAAGAAAACTAAATTCCTGGTTGTCAGCCGTGTAAATTTAGATCCCGGGGCATTAATGGCAGATAGCGAAGAGATCCAGAGAGTCGACAGATTCACTTACCTTGGAACTACCCTCAACTCACAATGGGACCACGCTCAAGAGATTAGATCCAGAATTGAAATGGCACGGTCTACATTTATCAAGCTGAGATCCTTGCTGTGCTGCAGTGATCTCAGTTTGGGAACAAAGATGCGGATAGTGGGGTGTTACGTTCTTCCGGTGCTACTGTATGGAGTTGATGCCTGGACACTGACGCAAGCCACTGACGCAAGCCACTGAAAAGCGGATTGAAGCCTTCGAGATATGGATCTACAGGAGGATACTAAAAATATCTTATGTGGACCATGTCACCAACATTGAGGTCCTACAGCGCATGACAAAAGAAAAAGAAGTGCTTAATTTAGTAAAACAACGTAAGCTCGAGTACCTTGGCCACGTGATGCGGAACGAAGAAAAATATCGAGTTCTTCAACTCGTCATGCAGGGTAAAGTATTTGGCAGGAGAGGACCGGGACGCCGTCGTATCTCGTGGTTGAAAAACCTCCGACAATGGTTTGGGATAACCTCCGCGGAGCTGTTTCGCAGAGCAGTCAACAAAACAATGATAGCCTTGATGATCGCCAACATCCGGACCGGATAAGGCACTGAAGAAGAAGAAGAAGGGTGTCTCATCCTTTACTCACTCTATAGCGGTTCTGATGAGTTATATATGCTTTTCCACTAACCTGCTTTAAAGAACCCATCCTAGGTATATTCATAGACATTGAGGGAGCGTTTGATTAAACAACTTTCCCAACCATCACCCAACAGCTCAATGTCAGGAACGTCCCCCTGGCCGTGAGCGAATGGATATTCAGTATGCTGTCAAATAGAGCAATAAGCATAAATGTAGAAGACGTTTTGGTTAGTGGGATTGTTACGAGGGGATGTTCACAGGGAGGGGTGCTATCACCATTCCTCTGGAACATAGTTTTGGATACCCTGGTTGACCAACTCAGCAAGAACGGTTTCTACACAACAGCCTATCCAGACGATATAACCGTCTTGCAAACGGTAAGTTTGAGAACACACTATGTGAGAGATTACAAGTTGCTCTCAGACTAATAGAAACATGGTGTGAAGAACACTCAGTGTCTATAAATTTAACAAAGACAGGGATGATCCTCTTCACTAGAAAAAGAAGGATCACGAGCTTAATACCCCCTAGGATTCTAAACTGCAGTCTGAACTTCTCTTAAGAGGTGAAATACCTTGGTATTACCCTTGACAGGAAGTTAACATGGAACCCTCACTTAGATAGTAAAGATAAAAGAGCATATATTGCCTATTAACCGTGTCAGCTAACGGTCGGACGCACTTGGGGCCTTTTGTCCAGGGTGGTCGCCTGGATCTACACTACTGTCATTAGGCCAATTCTAACTTACGGAGTCATTTCTTGAGTACCAAAAGTGCTACAGGCAACAGCGATCAACAAACTAAACCATATTCAACGGATGGCTTGCCTAAATATAACAGGTGCCATGAAAACAACACCAACTGCTGCAATGAAGTTGCTCATTGGCATTACCCCTTTAGACATATATGTCAAAGAGGTGGCGCTGATGACGATGATGAGATTAAGCTCAGCGAGTGCAAACCTTGATGTAGGAATGGGACAATTCAAATGTCGTTTCTGACGGGGTGAGCTGGAGGCACTGCCATGCCCCAGCTACATGCGGGCCATGGATGCGACTCAATTAAACCTACGTTTGTCTTCGACAAACCCTACAAAATCGAAACAAGACAACATAGGGAGTCAAACGTGGCAAATGCATATTGCATCTACACCGATGGCTCCAAAACGGAAGAAGGCTCAGGATGCGGAATATATTTCAGATCACTGAACCTTAGTATAAACTGGGGTATGGGCAAAAAAGCCAGCGTAGTTCAGACTAAACTGGCTGTTATCTCCATAGCCGCAAAAGAGATAATTCGGATTGTTGCCCCCGGTTGTTGTCTTATGATTATGATGTTCCTCATGCTTTTGCGTTCTTGCGATCTAGCGTTAACTTGTCCTTGTCATTCTATTTTTTTTTAACTTCCTTCTGTATTTTCCTTTTAGTCTTTTGACAGACATTAGCTTCTTTTAGTATTCTTAGATTAATATTCTAGGTGTTTTTGTGGCTGTTTTTATTTTCTATAACAATTACACCTCGTTTATAACTTCCTGTACATAAATATTTTTAGGATGGATTATTGAAATGGACTATAAAAGAAGGTGACACGGGTAAATCTTTACGCGTGCGTCATCATTTAATGCATACGAAATAAGTCGTTGATAAGTCGGAAATTGAAATTTACTAAACGCAACAGCAAGTGACAGTAAGTCACTTACTGTCACTTGCTGTTGCGTTTAGTAAATTTCAATTTCCGACTTATCATCGACTTATTTCGTATGCTTTAAATGATGACGCACGGGTAAAGATTAGCGGACTCAACTGTGGATATTAATGATATGCAGTTTGGGTTTCGCAAAGGCCTGGGAACTCGTGAAGCTCTTTTTTCGACAAGCATTCGACAAAGTACGACATGAACAATTAATGCATGTCCTGTAATCAAAGAAGTTGGACTACAATATCCTCAGGATTATATCGAATTTATACTATAAGCAGCGAGCAAAAGTACGTGTTAACGACCAGCTGTCAGAGGAAATTAAAATCAGACGTGGAGTGAGACAAGGATGCGTGTTGTCGTCAATCCTTTTTAATGCCTACTCGGAAGAGATCTTGAAAAAAGCTCTTGAGGGTGAAACAGCTGGAATAAAGGTAAATGGAGTTCCCATTAACAACATTAGATATGCAGATGACACTGTCATCTTAGCTGAAAATATTGGGGATCTTCAGAGGCTGGTGACCAGAATAGCAGAGTTTGGACTAGAATGCGGGCTAACAATGAATGTCAAGAAGACAAAGTTTATGAGAATATCGAAAACTCAAACAAATAAAGAAAATCTTTTCATAAACGGATCCAATATCGAACGAGTCGACCAATATGCATACCTTGGAACAATGATCAACTCCACAGGAGATTACTTACAGGAAATCAAAATCAGAATAGAAAAGGCTAGAGCAAATTTTAACAAAATGAGAAAAGTGCTCTGCACAAGAGATTTGAAGTTGGAGCTAAGAGTTAGGTTGGCTAGTTGCTACGTTTACTCGACTTTGTTTTATGGAATGGAAGCTTTGACCTTGAATGCTGCATCAATGAAAAAACTAGAATCATTCGAGCTGTAAGTGTACAGAAGAATTCTGAAAATATCGTAGACAGAACACGTCACAAACAAAGAGGTTCTGAGAAAGATGAATAAAGAAATGGAAATCCTCAATACCATCAAAACAAGAAAATTGGAATACCTTGGACATATTACACGTGGAGAGAGTGGTACGGATGTACATCAAATGAAATTTTTAGAGCAGCCGTCTCTAAAATACGAATAGCTATGATGATTGCCGACCTCCGCCGCGGAGATGGCACTTAAAGAAGAAGATTGGTCAAATATCTTCCGTTTCATAGTAATCGGAATGTTGCTCTTAAAGATGTCTCTTAGTGAAGTATACGCCGCCCAAACAAGTGTTATTCCTCGTTGAAGTTCAAGAGGTATTATCCTTGCTTATTCTGATTGCATGACCGAGATAATGTACTTTTCTGTCAACTCTACCACCAGGTAGAATTGGTAGATATACTCACCTCTACCGTAAATAATTGTCCCCTATACATTAATAATTATTCTAACATCCACATAAGCAAAATAATTAAATATATATTTCAAATATTTTCCACAGTTAATACATATTTTACTTTTTTCAATACCACGTTCGCATTTTTTATAACATTTTCCAAATATTACAAATGATCTTCGTTATATTTCGTTGTATTTTTTTACACGTTGTTACGTAATTGAAAAGTTAAATTTAGTTTCATTAGTGCAAACTAAGTGAAACTAGTAAAACAATAGTAGTTTTAACTAAGCAATAAAAGTTACAATTAAGTAATCTACGTCGGTCGGTTAAACTGTTGACATGTGGTGAACATATTACCCATTATTATGCCGCCCTTAATATTAGCTTATCGAACTATTATTGGTTATGTAATAAAGGATACAAAAAATTTTGTAGAAAACAGGATAAAACATATTTTGTGCATGCATCTAATTCGAGTTTTCATATCTAGCGCAAAAACAGTTTGCTTATTTTTGCTTATTGTGCTGATTGTGTAATTAATTATACAAATAACTCTTAAATCAATATTAACCGGAACAGATCTGCATTTTGTGTTTATACTACTGATATCTGTGTATCTAGCAGTATGTTGCAATAGTATTCAGACAAAAAAAGAGATATTGTAAAATGAACCATCCGCTACAACACCTGCGGCTAAAAATATTGATGCTATTACTAATTAACGAAATCCAAAAAATATGTCCTTAACATAGTGGCTCTTAAAAGAATCGAGTTTTAAAATTTGTTTTATCAGAAAGCATGAAATATAGCCCCATGAAAGCATAAATTTACTAAGTAATGAGAAATTTCAAATAAATACTTTTAACAGAATATACAACAAAAAAGTGCATGAATATCAACCCTTCACTACAAACGGATTTTACTTAATTTGCGACAAAATACAAAAATTGCATACGGAAGCTGCACGATATCTAATTTCTACTGCCGAGTTGATACAAATTTTATTTAAATCTATTTCGCCAGTGCAATGTAGGCTATTGATTATATTCAAAATAAGGTGGCTAAAAGGAACTACAACGTTAACGGGGTTTTATTATTTCATATGGTCAATGGACATCTATAAATGAAAAAACCGCGGAGTGCTACCATTTGAAGGGGTGCGTTTTTGAGAAATCCGTGAATTAGTCCCTGGGCACAGGTTACATCAGGGTGAGTTCGATGCACTTTTGGTACAAACATATATACATAAAAATTGTTCCTGGTTAAATTTCCTATCTAAATATCACTATTTAAAGTCAATGATACTTTTTTTTTTAAATATATATTTAAAAGAAAAAGCACAAAGAAACCCAAAAGAAAGAAATTTTGTTTTTTGTCTTATAACTTTTGTCCACGAGGATATAGGTATAGACATCGCTTTACAGAAAAAAAACCTACATACTTCTTCTTTAAAATGTTGTTCAGTAGAGGTAATTAGGATTTATAGTTTTCTAAATATGATTTTTCAAAGTTTGCCACTCACAGCAATTTTGGGCAATTTTCCTTGTTGTTTCGCAAATATTGTTCTGTAACTTTTTTCTACGTTTAGGTATATACAATGGTACACGTAATAGGAATAGAAATCAATTACCTTTAAAATGGTCTACTGTCTAACGTTGTACGATTTTTTTTAAAGAGATTATGGTTTTTCAAGCTTTTATACTTTTAACGACTTTTTATAATATAATATAAAAATAAAATAATATTATTATATAATATATTACATAATATTATATTATATATTATATATTATATATTATATATTATATATTATATATTATATATTATATATTATATATTATATATTTTATATTATATATTATATATTATATATTATATAATACCTAACATAAAAATATTATTTTTTACATTTTTTACGATTATTTTTGAAATTTCTCATTATAACTTTTTCCTTGTACATGAATATACTATATATTGCTCAATAAAGAGGGCTTACTTTCTGTTCTTTAAAATGGTGTATCAACTATAATTAAATAATGGAAACCGAGTGATTCTTTGATATTTTTTTACCTGTATTATTTAAAATTATTTCTTTTACAAAAATTACATAAACATTAGTTTTAGAAAATCACTTTAGTTAAAATTATTTAAACGTTGACATTTAAAAAATTTTCAAAATCAAAGTCCATCTCTTCGTTATCATTAGCTTCAATATCTTCCTCTGACATCTCAGTTATCTTAGAGTTCCCACAATTAGTACCCATGCACATGCACCCTTTGCAGAATATTGAAAAACTAATTTCTATCTTCCTACAACCGTAGATTTTTGTACATCCTTTGGTACATTTACATTCTATTTTTTCAAGCAAAGCTTGTGGTACAAAAGCTTTTACAGTAAATATTGGAATTAATCCATATTTTGAAGTTTGCCTGGCCGAGTCAAGTGGATTCAAAGTATTACCGATAAAAAAAAGATTAATCATAACAAACAATCACATAAAAAAGTTATAATGAGAAATTTAAAAAATAATTATAAAATCAAAAATCGTTGCAAGTACCTACTTATTACATTTTGAAAAAGCATATCTTATTCAAAAATAATCCTAGAATTTTTTATAATACACCATTTTAAAGTAAATAGAATAAGCTTTCTTTTTTATTATATGATATACATATACCTAAATGTAGAAAAAAAAAGTTATAATCGGAAATTTAAAAAATAATCGTAAAAAATATAAAAACTCGTTAAAAGTATAAAATTTTGAAAAAGATAACCTCTTTAAAAGAAGTCGTACAACATTATACAGTAGAACATTTTAAAGGTAATTGATTTCTATTCCTCTTACATGTACCATTGCATATGCCTAAAGTTACGTAGAAAAAAGTTACAGAACAATATTTGCGAAATAACAAGGAAAATTGCCCAAAATTGCTATGAGTGGCGATCTTTGAAAAATCATATTTGAAAAACTGTAAATCCTAATGACCTCTACCAAACATCATTTTAAAGAGAAAATATGTAATTTTTTTTTCTGTGAAGCAATGTCTATACCTATATGCCCGTGGAAAAAAGTTATGGGACAAAAAACAAAATTTCTTTCTTTTGTGTTTCTTTGTGCTTTGTCTTTTGAATATATTTTTTGTAAAAAAAAGTATCTTTGACTTTAAAAAGTTATATTTAGATAAGAAATTTAACCAGGAACAATTTTTATGTAGACGTGTTTGTACCAAAAGTGCATAGAACTCACCCTAATGTAACCTGTGCCAAGGGACTAATTCACCCATTTCTCAAAAATGCACCCCTTTAAATGGTAGCACTCCGCGGTTTTTTCATATATAGAGATTCATTGACCATACGAAATAATAAAACCCCGTTAACGTTGTAGTTCCTTTCTATAGTACATAATCAATAGCCTAATGGTAGGGGAGCAAAGTATGCTAAATGTGCAGTCACTCGAGCGTTATGGGGACCCATTGGGTTGTGAAGAGTAGGTCCTAAAACCAAAAAAAGTTAATTAAAGTTTTCCATTTAAGTGGGCGCTTGCCATTTTTTAATTTAATTTTCCATTTCCAACAATGGTTTTTTCCGATTATAACGCCATCTATCCATAATTCGAAAAAATGTTTCGAATAAAAGTTACTTATTTTTATGTAAGGAATCCAAATCTGCAATAAAAAATGGGCTCCTATTTAAGATTTTAAAGTAACCCCCTACCCCACCTCCATGGGGGTCGTGTTTGGTGCCATTCGATAGATTTTTCAAAAATATTTAATAAATGTATACTACAGTTTTTCGATCTGATGTTCATTTCGCGAAATATCGCGGGATTAGTATTTAATATATTAAATTTACCCCCCACCGCTCTCCGTTGGAAGTCGTGTTTGGTTTCATTCGATAGATTTTTAAGAAATATTGAGCACGTATTTTTTAGTTTTTCGATCTGTCATTCATTTCGCGAAATATTTGCTTTTTTCTTGTGAATTTTTGGGACTCACCCATTTCCTTACGCCCGGCTCAAATCGTCAGATTTTTTAAATATACACTCTTTTGCATGTACTTAACTTACCTTCTCTTAATCTGACATTTTCAAGTTGTTTTAAGGATAGATTTTTTTTCAGGCCTCCCTTACCGAACTCCCATGTGTTAAGAACCAATATATGGTATGGGTACATCTGCAAGGTACCAGGTTTCTCCCCATATGATAATCTGACGCGCTCGAGTAACTGCAAAAATCCTCGCTTGGGCTCCCCTACCATAACTGACATTCAAAATTGGCAGACTCTTACAACGATATTTCTGAAAGAATGGTTCATTATATACAAAAAATACTAATAAACATTTTTGTTCAAAATTACCTCAGTTACAGTTTTTCTATCCATTTCTCGAGGCTGACGCACACAGATTTTTATAACTGACTTATATACTGTTATGCTCTGTATTTTCTCTCTGTTATGAGATTAATCAGAATATTCTTATTTTTATTAATTAATAAATTATTTTAATTACTACTTATGGAAAACAAAACCAAAATTAAATAAAATTTTCCAATAAAATTTATTCTCAGGGCTAAATTATATTAATGTATTAACTTTAGTTTGTGGCTTCTAGTATCTCTAGTTGCTTACTTCATCCAGGACAAAACAGGGAAACTAAATACACTCAATGTCATAATAAAAATTCTATAAATATTATTTATTTATCCAATATACCATAAATATAAGATTTAAATGTATGCTAAACTTAATTTTGTTCCAACTAATTGCTTATCTAATAAATTTAATCTTTAATTCTGGTATCTCCTTTTTTTTAACAAAATTTTCATTTAAATAATTCGTTAGAATGTTCTTACTATTATAAAAAAAACAAAATTTACTTTTTACCTTTTTGACTACATTACTTATTTCTTCTTTAAAGGGTTCCCCCCGTTAAGATAGGCAAAATGCCCTCACTCCCAGAATTAAATTTTTAAAATTTTTTTACGTTCTATGCAATTAAAAAATGAGATAACGCGGATTTTTAGCTCGCCACTCCCTTACCCCTCCCCCCACAGCCAAAAAAGTAGATTTTTAGATTTAATTTTTTTTAGTTGGGTTGCAATTGAACTAAAAATTTAAAAAAATTCACACGTATATCTGAGACATCTACAAAACATGTCCATTTTTTATGGACCTGTAGGTCGAGTGTACATAACCTCAAAATTTTTTTTTACTTTTTTAAAGCTTAACTTTTTCGTGGAGGGGGCTGCAGCTCCAATTTTTTTGCATTTTGTGTATTTTATCAAAAGCTATCTCCATGATTTTTTTTAGATTTTTCCGTCACCTGCGCCATCTTGAAAAATCCGGAAAACTGTTTATTCAGTGGGTTTTTGGGGATTTTCTCCATTTTATAGACTGCAATATAGATCAACTCAAAATTTTGTTAATAGATTATCCATAATTTGAAATAACTGAGTATTTTAGGACTATAAAAAATTGGGCAAAACACTTTTAAACCCCCCAAAAACCATGTTTTTTTTTAAGTTATATATGGGTTTTTGCGGGTTTAATGATATTTTTTGAGATCGATACAACCTTAATATTTTTTTTCCATTTTTTTTACGTTATATGTTATTAAAAAATTAAACGCATCGCATTTTTAGCCCACGGCTTCCTCTCCCTGCCCCCACAAAAACGTCAATTCTTTTATTTTTTATGTAGTTAAAGTTTTGTAAGGGTTTTTGTGGGTCTAATCATATTTTTTGAGGTCGATACAGCCTGAATATTTTTTTTTATTTTTTTACGTTCTATGTGATTAAAAAATTAGGACTCACCGCAATCCGCAATTTTAGCCCACTTCCCCTATTACCCCTCCCCCACAGCCAAAAACGTAAATTTTTCGATTTTATTTTTTTTTTAAGTTGGCTTTGCAATTAAATCGCAAATGTGCAAGATATTCTGCTGGCTTGATGATTTTTGTAGAATATCTTCCATGCCATAAATATTATATTATGGCAGCTACATGCGAACAACAGAACAGGCTATGGTTATGTTGCCGTTTGCGCAACTCGCATCTACAAGATATATACAAGACATAGATATCTATCGTTTAATGTTTTCCAAACCATCTACATTTGGCTCATAATGCAAATAATCCACGACGTATGCTTGTCCCCGTTAGGTAAATTATTTCGATTCGTTTTTTTGCACAAACTTACTCAAAAACAGGTCCTTTAAACAAATTCACCTGTACCGCGGTCGGAAAATTGTTTAAACAATTTTTTAAACGAATTCAAAAAATCAATTTTTTCACTTCGGACAAATCTGTTTTAGATTCTCTGGAACAACCTGATCAAAAAAGGTCTCTTGTGATATTGCTGTAAAATTGACTGTTATCGAGTTACACGCGATTTAAAATTTGAAAAACACGAAAATGGCCATTTTCATGGCTTAATAACTCGATTAAAAATTATTATTAGGAAAGTCAGAAAGTGACCAAATCAAAGTTTAAAGCCCTCCTACAACAGCCTGAAGAAATTTTTGTCATTATTTTATTACTAACTATTAATTTTAATAATTAAAAATGAGCGCTAAGCACGTATTGAGGCGGCCGTCCGCGAGAGAGATGTACAATTCATTGGACGTTTTAAAAAATATCGATAAAACAAGTATCGATCGAAGTCAAAAATACGTTTTAAAAAAATAAAAAAGGAATTTTGAGGTATTATGTGTACACTTGACCTACGGGTCTATAAAAAATAGATATGTTTTGTGGAAGCCTCATAAAATTTTTAAATTAATTGCAACTTAACTAAATAAAAAAAAAATAGAAGAATTGACGTTTTTGTGGAGACAGAGGGGAGAGGGTGGTGGGCTAAAAACGCGATGACTCTTATTTTTTAATCACATATAAAGTAAAAAAAATGAAAAAAATATTTAGACTGTATCGATCTCAAAAAATATCATTAAGCCGGCAAAAACCCTTATATAACTTAAAAAAAACATAGTTTTTGTGGGGTTTAATCGTATTGTGCCCAAATTTTGATAGTCCTAAAATACTCAGTTATTTCAAATGATACATAATCTATTAACAAAACCTCGAGTTGATCTATGTTGCAGTCTATAAAATGGAGAAAATCCCCAAAACCCCCTAAAAAAACAGTTTTCCGGATTTTTAAAGATGGCGCAGGTGACGGAAAAATCTAAAAAAAATCACAAAGATAGCTTTTGATAAAATACACGAAATGCAAAAAAAATTGGACCTGCAGCTCCCTTCAAGAAAAAGTTATAAGCTTTAAGAAAGTTAAAAAAAATTTTGAGGTTATGTACAATCGACCTAAGGATCCATAAAAAATAGACATGTTTTGTAAAAGTCTTAGATACATGAATGAATTTTTTGAAATTTTTAAATCAATTGCAACCCAACTTTAAAAAATAAAATCGAAATATCTACTTTTTTGACTGTGGGGGAGGGGTAAGGGGGTGGCGAGCTAAAAATCCACGTTATCTCATTTTTAATTGCATAGAACGTAAAAAAATTTAAAAAATTGAATTCTGGGAGTGAGGGCATTTTGCCTATCTTAACCTTCGGAGTACGGAGATTATTTGACTTACTTAGATTACGATGATGGGTCAAGCGTGACCCATTCTCATTTTATTTATAAGGATGTTTTAAATAGTCAGTATTATTAAACAGTATCTTTAATTCAACAAAAAACAAACAAACATAACAATTATAATTCTAAATTATTGTATTTAAATTTTTTAAAATGGTTCCCCATGGGCATAATATACTAGTTCGCTCCGGCTGCCAGATTTTAATAACTTACAGAAAACGGGCATAGGTAAACTCCTATGCCCGTTAAATTAAATTTTAAATAAATAAAACAGAGTTGGCTACGATTTACGTGTACCTACAAACATATTGAAAATATTCTTCGAAATCCGAAGACCGGGTAATTTGGATGTTCACGAATTATATACGAAAAAATAGATTGAAACAAATAAGGAGAACTATGATCAATCGGATTTGTAAAAAAATTATTTTATAAAATATTAAGAAATAAGTGAATTTCGGGTCACGCTTGACCCAGTCTTCGTACTCCGAAGGTTAACGGGGGATACCCTTTATGAATGACTAAATTATGCTGTAGCACTGTTCAATAAAAAATAAACAATTATGGTATGTTATATAAAACAACTATCTCCGTTTCACAAAAATAATCTGACTAACCTTTTTTTCTCTTCTTTATTTCTTCTCATGGATTGTGTAGTCCTTGATTCTCCCAACCGGCCACTCGTTCCAGACAGAAACAGGAATCTCTTCGGGCACATGGAGATTTAACTTCTCAACTCGATCAACGATTTCGTTTCAACACGATTCTGCTTACACGGCCGCCAACTTCACCACTTTACACAGACTTCTTACTTTTCAAACAATGGATTGCTCTCCTCAGATCTTCATTACACAGTGAAACTTTTTTTTCCTCCAAGTCAGACTCAAACACTCTATTCTCCTTCCATCCGCTCTACACATTCCATCCCACCTTTCATTTCTTAAGAACAAATTAATTTTGTGTACAACTTTTCCATTTTGTCAAATTCCAGGAGACACCAAATTACTTTTGTGTTTCTACATGCTATAAAAAAAACATTCTAAAACTCAACAATAATGGTTGTTTACCGTCTTTCCTTCCAAGAAGCATTTATAAATGTCCTGTTGTTCACTGCAAAGCGAATTGTGATTTTTCTCTAAAATTAATTGTTGTCGAGTTATACGGGATTTAAAATTGGAAAAACGCGAAAATGGCTATTTTCAAGGCTTAATAAATCGGTTAAAAATTATTATCATGAATGTCAGAAAGTGGCCAAGTCAAAGTTTAAAGCCTCCTCTATACTATCTTGAAGAAATGTCTGTCAATATTTTATTACAAAACTCTTATTTGTAATTATTAACAATGAGCGCTAAGCACGTATTGAGGCAATGCAATGGTGAGTGCGAGAGCCACGTCAATGGTGAGTGCGAGAGATATGCACCAATGGACGGCCGGAATGAAAAAATTGTAAGAAGTGAAGAAATTATTTTTTTTAATTTGTTAAAAGAAATAGTTAAACAATTTTTCGACCGCGATACTGCCTGGTACACTGTGGATTTGTTATAAGGACCTCTTTTTGAGTATGTTTAAAAAACGAATCGGGATAATTTACCTAACAGGGGCGAGCATACAGCATGGACTAACAGTATTAAAACCTTATTGAATAATAGCATTCATTTTGAAAATAAATATGTAAAAAATTTGAACTATTCATGTCTGTCTGTACGTCTGTAAACACAACTCTTCCGTCATTAGACCAGATAGACAAAATATTTTCAAGTAAAGTACCCTGCACAAACCTTATGGAAATTAGGTCCCAGTGGATTTCGTTCATACTTTGGGAAAATACTCTTTGAAGCATCCTGATAAAAAGTTCTCATGGGCACAACTCAATCGTATAAAGGATTTTCAAGATAATAGAGGCACAAACTCGAAAAATTATAAGATTTACTGGGTATTCCAATTCCCTGAGTTACTGGTTATCTGGCAACATGTAGAAGTTTGGATAAAGGAAAATTGCTAGTAGTCTAGGATTTTTTCCTGGCTATCCAATGGTGACCTTAGCTTTGACCTTGACTTTCAACGGACGTCATATTCTAGAGTTTCGAGGGTTTTCGGCATTAAATTCATATAAAAAGATTACTCATGGGATTTGAGTTCGCTAAACACAAATATGCCACCAGAACCGACTACTGGAGAACCTGGTTTTCAAGGTCAATGAAAGGCGATCCTGGAGTTTCGAGTGTCTTTTGTACTACATTAATACAAACGGATTAGTTATAGGTTTTTGGGGTTGCTGAATACGAATGCGTGATCAGCACAGACACAGAAGCACCTAATGCCTAAGACAGGTAATCTTCTGGAGTTTCGGAGAAATCAAATGGAGAAATCAAATGGATTACCCTTAGGTTTTTAACTCCAGAAGATAACCTGTTTTAGGCACCAGGTGCTCCTGTGTCTGTGCTGATCACGCATTCGTGTTCAGCAACCCCAAAAACCTATAACTAATCCGTTTGCATTAATGTAGTTGTAGTACCAAAGACCCTCGAAACTCCAGGATCGCCTTTCATTGACCTTGAAAACCAAGTGCTTCAGGAGTCGGTTCTGGTGGCATATTTGTGGAAACATGGAAACAAAATCAAAATTTAATAAAACTTTCCACTAAAAAAATATTCTCAGGGCTAATTGATTTTAATGTATTACCTTTAGTTTGTGGCTTCTATATTTCTCGTTGCTTACTTTATTCACGACAAAAGAGGGAAAATAAATATACTCAAAATCACGTAAATTCTACAAATATTATTTATTGATTTATTTCTATACTATACCATAAATAAGATCCAAAATGTATACTAAAACTTTATTCGGTTGTAAAAATTTCTTATCTAATAAATTAATCTTTAATTCTACTATCTCCTTTTCCTTTTAAGAAAATTTAATTTAAATGATTCGGTAGCCTGTTCTTATGATTAAAAAAACCAAAATTTAATTTTCTCCCTTTCAATAGATTATTTATCTCTTCTACAAATTTATGAATGAATAAATTATGCTGTAAAACTGATAAATTGACAAAAAACAAATATGATATGTAATATACAACAACTCTCTTCTTTTCACAAATAATCTAACGTTTTTTATCTTCTTTACTTCTTATCCTGGATTGTGTTTTCTTTCGTTCTCCCACACGTGCTCCTCGGATACTGCTACGATCTTTCTCTTCCCAAACTGTTTCAACAAAAAACAGCACTCGTTCGAACTCTCTCCTCTATTTAGTCTCCGACTCGATACAATCAATATCAATCTTTATAATTCCAAGATTTTTCTCTCAGCTCGATATCTTGTGCAAAATTGATACAAACCGGCTACTCGTTCCAGACAGAAAACTGGAATCTCTTCGGACACGAGGAACTTGTACTTCTCGACTCGATCACGATTTCGTCTTAACATGAATCTGCTTACACGGCAACCAAATTCACCACTTTACACAAAATTACTATTTTTCGAACTGGACTGTTCTCTTCCGATCTTAATTAGACAGTAAATATTTTTTCTTCATCAATCTGAGACTTAACCACTCTGTTCTCCTCCATTCATCTCTTCGCCAATCACAAGCATTCTCTCTACACATTTCATCCCTACTTTCATTTCTTAAGAACCAATAGTGTTGTATACAAATTTTCTGTCTTGTCATATTTCCAGGAGATATTAAAATTAAATATATTCTTATATCCTACAAAAACCCTATATTCTAAAACTAAATAAAATTGTTTACCGTCGATTTCTTTCTAGGAAATCATTTAGAAACATTCTATTGTCTATTCCAAAGCGGCACATTAACTTTCTTAAACCGACCGTAATGTAGTTCATTGGTTGAATTGCATAAATTCGTACTTAGAATCATTATCACTAACTATTTTCTCTTTCCACGAAAACACTGCTTATGGCTAAATTATATTATTTACAAATTTTGGCTATATACAGGGCGATGAAAATTTATGATCTCGTGGTCTTTGACATAAAATTAATTCTCCAAATTCTCCCCATTAAAATTATTTAACAATATTTAAAAGGTTTTAACCTCTGTATTTTTGGGTGCCTCAGCATATCAAGCCTGTAACAATGATGATGCTCTTTTTAGAGAGCGATAACATTCTGTGATATTTGTGGCCCTTTTAAAGCATTTTTAAATAAATATACCTTTCAGTAAAAGAATTTTTTCATTTAATTTACTTGTAATTAATAATGGTATACAACCAGCTACAGCAAATTCTTCCTTGTGGATTTTTAAAATATTTTCATTCTCTAGTCTACTTCCCCTATCTCTTTCTTGATAGATATAATAACAGAGATAGACCAACTTCAAACATTCAAAATACGATGACATTTCAAAATGTTAAAACTCAAATTTGCCTAATAGATTATTCTAAATAATATATTATAATAATTATATGAAAATGTTAATTTTTCGTTTAAGTTTAGTTATGTAAGCTTATTATTGTTTATTTAATTAGTTAGAAATTTAATATACATAGAGAAACAATGCGTTAAGATAAATTTCTTAATTTTGTTGAACATTATATGTTGAATACGTTGTATGAACAGTGGAGTAATGTAAAATATGAATAAGCTGACGTAAATAAAGTAAAAAAAAGGTAAACAATTGTGGACCGCTGTGAAAATATATATAGTCTGGATCGTTTAGTACATGGAACATCTTCTTCTTCATGTGCCATCTCCTCTAAGAAGGTCGGCAATCATCATGGCAATTCGCACTTTCGATACCGCTACTCTAAATAGATTAAGTTCTGAAATTGCTCTATTGCTCTAAGCTCTTAAACTGTTTAACCAGGAGATGCGTTTTCTTACATGACTTCTTATACCCTATATTCTTCACTCAAAAAAATTTAGTTCGTAATATTGATTAACAGTGATTATTGAATAGTATTTCGTTGTAACAACAATTTAATTTTTTGTTTCAACGACCTTTTAGATATTGAGGAATGTATTTGGTTATTGTTACAATGATTGAATAATAATTGTGAAAATAACTAGAGTACATTAATCAATAAAACTCAATTTATTCATCCAATAACTTAGTTTCGTATATTTAATAAATAATAGTAATTCTGGCAGCAAAATAATTTCTTAATTTCGTAGATGACAAGCAATTAATTACCTTGGTTTATCGTGACAACGTACAGATTTCATCAAAACAATGTACAAATGTTGTTAATATAGAGCAATATATGATCATTCCATAGATGTAAGCTGATTGTTATGACAACGAATGCATTAATCAATCTACTACTGCGTTTAATATCCACAATTATTGCGATCATTGTAACAATAAACGCAGTTGTTGAAACAATAAATGTTTGGCTTGACCATTTGAAATGTAACGGCTTTTCCTTATCATGATACCCCTGTAATAAATAGTGTGATGTTAATGTCTTTTTGGTCCAAACTAATTAAAACTCTATTGTTTGGATAACTTTATATTTACATCGTATAAACGGTGATTCAACCATATTTGTTTACAAATACAAATCATTACCTATACCACACATTTGTACATATCAAGTATCTAATTATAACAACTCTTGAATTTACCTACACTGCATTTTTATACACGACATAATATGTAAACCTCACGTATTAATTCACGGTCAGGAGTCATTGTCTTCGAGCATGGCTAATACACTACATTATATTTTGATAAAGATATTTACAACTTAATTTATATAGGTTGTCCGCACTATATTACATCTCCCTGTTTTAAAATGAGATATATTTCTCTTTCCCTTTTACAAAATGTTTATGGTTACCTAATACTATTTTCAAAAATTAAATTTCCTAACTATGCTAACTAACTGTAACATGGTACATTTCAGATCAGTCAATTTTTCCCTAAACATATATATTCTTTTTCCTATTTTACACAAAAGTTCATATTTTCCCTATACTAAAACTGGTATTTTATAACCTATTACTAGTTCACGTACTTTCACGTCGTGTCTTTTCGTCCTTTTTTTTTTTTTCGTTCACTAATTCACTTCATCAAAACAGTGTCCACAGTGAATGAAATTGATCCTAACTTTTAAATAGTCTTTTAGTGCCTATAAGCCGTAACTAATCTAATTGTAATAAAATCTCGACTTTAATACTTCCTAAGCTAAGCTAAATATTACCTAAACTTCTATTAAATGGTATATAAAAAAAGAATTTAACGTTACTTTACTATTTCATCTTATTATTTCAGTCTTATTTTGATTTATTTATATACGCCTTACTAACTTTAAAATATTGTACCTATAATAGAAATGTAATCTCTCTAAAACTTTTAATATGTGTCTCTAAAAAAACTTCAAATAGCTCTCTTGTACCTATAATATAGATTTAATCTCTCTAAGAACTTCACTTTTTGTGTCCCTTTGCTTACTATCTACTAACACTATTGTAAGATATTGTCTATCCTTAATTCAAATACTTCCATTTTCCGCGAAAATTTAACCTGAATTCATTATATACATTTAAAAGTAAGTTATTTATAATTTACGTTACTTTAGAAAAAAAATTACAACTTTAATTCTTAGACAAAAATTCAATGATTAGCTACTTATTTGATATTATTCTTAATTTTGCTTCTTTTCTTGCAATTTTTATCTGTCTTCTTTCATTTTTCCCACATATTTTAATAAAAAATTATCTTTTTTCTCTTCTTCTTCTTGTCTGGTACTACAACTATATTTCTTCATTTTCTCCACATAATAACACTTCTACAGTGTACATAATTCATCTTCATATACATCTTTCATATAACAATCATATATCATTTATCTCATATATCATTTTATATAACATCATAATTATCACTTCATATACTAGCTCCGATACTTTCGTTTTACCTTAATAAAAGAGGTTTCACTCGGATGTCTTAGTTTTCCGCCAATATTAACCCGAATTTTCGCCCTGATCTGTACGCACCATTAAGGTGGTATAGTTAACTCAAAACACGAAATAGGTATTTTATGCGGTTCAAATTCTTCTAAAAATATCACAACCTCGATCCCTTGCTTTGAGGCCGTTTTTTATTCACGAATAATCATGGATAAAATAGGTACCCTTCAAAACACAGAGTGGGTCTCTAATAAGCTTTCAAGCTTCTATAAATCACTTAGTACCTTCCTAATTTGACAAGAGCAGTGGGTTTCTTATTGTCTCAAGTTGTCTCATAATATTTAGCTTATACTATTGTTAGTTCTTCTTCTAATCTATATAGTTCTTCTTCAAATTCCTTATCTCGACTCATCAGGTCGGTTCGGTAAAAATATATTTCTTGCTTACAGCAATGTTTATCTTAAGTTCTTATATCAGCGTATGTCATCACTAATCATTATTCATTAAAAAAAATCATTTATATATCATTAATCACACAAAAATTATTAATTCAGGTTCATATCATACAAAATTTAACACAAAATCGATTAAAATGTACTAAATATACTCGATAAATATCAATATGTAATAAGATAACTGGCTAATAAAAATTCAAGAATAGTATACATATTCGACAAAAATTCGATAAAAATTCAAAAATAGCATATGCAAAAGTTAGATAAAAATATTCAAAATCAGTTCATATCTCAAAATTCGATAGAAATTTTTGAAAAAAAATTCGAGATTCCATAAAATATTCGAAAATAACCGTACTAGAAATAGAAATCGGATAGAGATTTTTCAAATAAATTCGATAAAATTCAAAATTCAATAATAGCATATATAATAAACTTCGATAAAAATATTCAATTCAAAAATCACTTCATATTTCAAAATTCATAGATATTCTTAAAAAAAATCGATACTTCATAAATTATTCAAAAATCAGAAAAGATAAATATTCAATGTTCAATAATAATATAAAAACGAGGGAAGCATTTTTAATAAAGATAGACATTCTTACTTACATTTTATCACTTTGTCTTTGTTCCCTGGGTTCTCTGCATCTTCGTCCTGGTCCATCTTCGCCGTCTCCGTTTCCAATTTTTGTCGCCCATTGTCAGAAGATTCTCCCAATTCATTTACAGGAGCGCCATGTAATAAATAGTGTGATGTTAATGTCTTTTGGTCCAAACTAATTAAAACTCTATTGTTTGGATAACTTTATATTTACATCGTATAAACGGTGATTCAACCATAGTTGTTTACAAATACAAATCATTACCTATACCACACATTTGTACATATCAAGTATCTAATTATAACAACTCTTGAATTTACCTACACTGCATTTTTATACACGACATAATATGTAAACCTCACGTATTAATTCACGGTCAGGAGTCATTGTCTTCGAGCATGGCTAATACACTACATTATATTTTGATAAAGATATTTACAACTTAATTTATATAGGTTGTCCGCACTATATTACACCCCGAGCTTCTCTGTGTTACCATTGTTTAAAATAGAATTATTTGCCGAAGTGCCGAATAATTTCATTTCGTTTCCAAATGTAGTCCGTACTAGAAGGAAGTTTTCGTGTGTCTGGAATATTTGAATTTTTGTATTTTTGAAAAATTTAAACGCAGAATAAAATATTACAGTATTATCGAGGGTCTAAAGTCCCTGAGAACTTCTATAATAATTCTTTTAATGAGTCACAGGGGCAATGAGAAAATTTAGTAAGATTTTTAATTTCAAATATACCATTCAAAAGAAACTTTTTGTTTATTCTAAGATACTTTCACCCTCGGTAATACCTAATGTAATCTTTTATTCTGCGTTTAGATTTTTCAAAAATACTTATTAGTTTTCTCAGGATTAAAAAAAGATGAATGCGTTTAAAAATAATTCCATCAAAATTGTGCACCTGAGCTCTCCAAAGGGATTAAAGTGTTATACATTTTTGGAATCACTATTTCAAATGCTTTTAAATGAGCTGTCCCATGATGTACTTAATGTACCCTTAAAAAAATCAAAGTTATGCCTGTCACCTGAAGAGGGATCGTGTAAAGTTTGAAACATTGATGTTATAATATAGTTTGATTATTTTAAAAATCGACCTATCCGAGCGTTTTGCTTATGTGCTAAAAATAAATAAGTTATTAAGGGGGGTAACACTTATTCCAGCGCACTGTATAAATGAAATCATATGAGAAATCACACAGGGTAAAATCCATTAGGTTTAGGGCAAAAAAGGGGGATTTGCAAAATTATTATTAATCAATAATTAGCATATATTGAGCTAAAGCATTCAGTAATTATTAATATAAAATAATACGTTCATAGTAAGAATGAACGAAACTGATTGTAGGAATGAATAGAATTGCTTGTAAGACTAACCGTATTTATTGTGGGAATGAACGGAACTTTAATTGTAAGAATAAACGGAAATAATTATAGAAATAAACGAAATTGATTGGATGCATGAAGCAGTATACGTTAGAAGAAATAACACTGTTATTGACACAACGAATAGTCTTCGTCGGTCAATTAACGACGTTGTTATTTCAATGAATAGTGATTCATTGACTCAGTGAACAGTGTTCGTAATATCAATAAAGTGATATTCTGGTATGCATAATGAACATATTATATATTAATAAATGGATGTTCATCCATTCAATAAACGTAATACATTGGATCAACTAACGGAAATAATGAATTGATGAACATCGCTTTTTTGTTCCAATAAAACCAAGAATTGGACAAATTTTAAGTATTGTTTTTGTTGTGTGAATTAACATGTTTATTAATATTAGGTACCTTTTTCGTTGAGTGTGCCTTGTATTATTTATTAATTACAACAAGTTATAACCCATATACCCCCTCATGACATGTCCCAGATATTGAAGTTTTCTAACTTTAGTTGTATTCAAAACCTCTCTTTCTTTTCCCATTCTTCTCAACACCTCGACATTCGTGACTTTATCCACCCAACTTATTCTTAAGTAGGTCCATAACTCGAAGGCTTCCAATCTGTTCGAAACATCTTTCTTTAATGACCAAGCCTCCAACCCATAAATAATAAGAAGAATACGCCGCAGAACAGTTATCTCAGCAGTCTTATCTTTAAAGAAATTGTAATATCCCTGGAACATGTAACATAGAGCAATACAGTTCTTATTAGAGACTTTAGCGCAGCAATGCCAATATTTTCCAAACGAATTGGCAATCGAGTATTAGAGAGGCTAAAAGGAAACCATTTTACAAATACACTCAACAACTGACATTTCCATCAAGTTTTAAGTATTTATTAAACTTTTTTTTATTAAACCCGAAATGTCAGTTTTATGTATTTCGTCACTCATTATCCAAAATTTATTTTGACCCTTAACCTGAAAGGTCACATTTTTAAACAGAAATGGAAATGTCACCGTTTTGTCAACTAAAAGCGAAGCTATGTGCCTATAAGACTGATAGTCCGGGAGATAGCGTCAAATTTGGCCGGGCATTTTGGCATGGCTGTTTTTTATATAGTCTGTTGTTCGAAAGCTTATTAACAAATGATAGATCAGCTGGCCCAAAACCGGGACAAAATTCAAAAAGACCAGAAAAATGAATCATAAAAATAATTACACTTTTGTAAAAACGAACTTACCACCTTATTATTTTTAGGATACAATTGAAAAAAGTATTTTAAAAACTATTATTTTTCAAATCAAAATGTCAATTCTAAAAACAAAAATGATTTCCGGAGCCGGGAATCAAATCCAAGTCTCCTGGGTGAAAGCCAGGTATTCTAGGCACTAGACTATATGGATATGAGGCATCGAGGTAAATATTTGATATATAAGTTCAAGGATTTTTTTCCATCTATTTTCATATTATGTTTTCTTGCCCAAAAGACCCGCAGTCGCGCCAGCTGACAGCCATTTTCGTTATCAAACAAGAGAGTACTAACCACCAATATAAATTTATAGAACCGTGCCAAAATCACCGTAAAAATTTCAGAATACAATTTGACAGACTATGAGGTCAATCTATATCTATCTTCAGATATTTATCCATGCAGCTCGTCGACTAGAGGTTTATGGAACGAGTAACACCGAGTAGCACGCTCATATCTCTTGCCGTACTGCTCATTCATAGTTTGACCCGATACACCGTCGTATTCTAGTCTAAGTAGCAGATTCACTTAAAATTTTAAACTACTATGTTAGCCTTTTTGTTTTCTGGCCAAAGTTTGAACTATCAACTAACGAGTTCATTCACAATGAAGTGAATACGATTCGTTTGCCTGGACCACTTGGCTATCAATCTGACTAACAAACCTTATTACTATGTTTTTAGTCTTATTACTATAGTATTTTTATTGTTTAAACGGTCTATTATTTTAAGAGTTCTGGAGGTATTACAGTTGTTCTTTTGTGCTGATTGTTGCCAGTTTTTACTAATCCGCCTGATATCATCTGTCCATCTTGTAGGCGACCTTCCTTTACTGCGTTTGTCTTCTCTTGGTCTCCATTTTATTTATGTAATAAACAGAATGTTGGCTAATGGAACGAAGACCAAGAGAAGACAGTTGCTCTTAGGATACTTAAATGTTTTTCAATTGAATTTTAAGTGGAATTATGGAAGTCAATGAAAGACATCGGTATCGATGGAAAACTCACACAAGCAACTAAAATATTATAAGAGACCACTAACACCAGAATCAAAAACGGCAAAAATTTCACTGAGGTATTTAATACTTCAAAAGGCCTCCGACAAGGATATTGTCTATCTCCCACTCTCTTTAAAATATATCTTGACCACTCCTTACAGAGGTGGACAAAAGCAGTAAAACCGATGGGGCTGAAAGTGGGAGACGACTCCCTATTTACATTATACTTTGCGGACGACCAAGTTGTTATAGCCCAAGATTCAAGATGAATTAAGCTATATGATACGGAAGCTAAATGAACATTACCAACAGGCAGGATTAGTAATAAATATGGACAAGTCAGCATACTTCATAGTGGGAAACGAAGACATTGAAAACCTACCATTGGAACAAGGACATATTGTTGGTGTGAAACAATGCAAATATTTGGAAGCTATATTTAACAAACGAGGAAATAGTGAAGATGAAATACAACACAGAATCAATAAAGGTAGAAGCATCACTAGATCCCTCAATTCAATTTTATGGGACAAAGATATCAGGAAGGAAACAAAGAGAAGAATATATGAAAGTACTTATAATGAAGAGCGCTACAATCTACGGTGCAGAAGTTTGGGACATAAATGCAAGAAATAAAAAGAAGCTACTTAGAACAGAAATGGACTTTTCGAGGAGAAGTTGTCAAGTCTCAAGATTAGAACATGTAAGAAATGAAACATTTAGAGAACATATGAAGGTGGAAAAAACTATAATAGACGATATTGAAAATAGACAGCTGACATGGTTCGGTCACGTTAAAAGAATAAATGAGACTCGCTGGCCGAGAAAAATATTAGAGTAGGTCCCACCGGAGAGAAGAAAAAGAGGACGACCACGGAGAAGCTGGAGGGACAATATTCAGGAGGCAATGGATTCGAGGCAATTAGATGAAGATATGTGTGACGATAGAAAAAATTGGAAGCTGGGTATGAAGAGGCGGCGACAGCCGTAGAAATCCATTATATATATATATATATATATATATATATATATATATATATATATATATATATATATATATATATATATATATATATATATATATATATATATATATATATACCATTATATATATTCCACATTCTCTGTTTCATCTGTTTGATTTCGAGTGGTCGTTAAACCATTAGCCTTGGATCTTTTGATCACTGAGTGTGTTTCAAAGATCTACATCTTATGTTTTTAAACATATATTTTACTTACTAAGTAATTAGGGAATTAAAACTTGAGACTGTCATTGTCGGATTTGCCGTAGATTTACGCACCTTCTATGTCTAGGTTTCGAATGTTGTTTTTTGATTGGAATGTGTCTAAAGATATTCAACCTCCCATCTTTACCGATGAGCCCAGAGAGGTTGAAGAGGGCGAAACACATTTCGAAGAACTGGTGTTTGGATCTTTGATTCTATTCGAAAAATTTTTCCCAGCCCGAAATGGTGGATGTGTGAATTGTTCGTAAGGGGATTTTTCCACATTCTCTGTTTCATCTGTTTTATATATATATATATATATATATATATATATATATATATATATATATATATATATATATATATATATATATATTTTAAGTGGCCATAATGCCGTTCCCAGAACTATGAAGCATGCTACTTAGCCGTAGGTGTCTCTAAATTTATTAATTGCAGTCGTTGCATCTATTGTAGATAAATTATTATATATTTAGTTGAATGAGCATTCGGTTGCATCACAATCTACTTTTCGTGACCCAGTTCCTAATTATCCAATAAGTGAGACATTACACGTGTTAAAATAATGAATATGTATGTATTTTGTACGTGAAAATTGGCATGATAATTAAACGATGCTTGTCAAATGATATGTACTGTTATTACTTATTGGCTCTAATATTAACTCATTCATGTCGAGAAGTATGAACTACATTATTACTAAAACCATTCAAATCAATGTTATGTATTTCAAAATTATTAAATATGACATGAAAAATTGTTAGACATTTTTTTTTTGATATACAGTTCATGATTTTGAGAGTGGGTCTTGACGACTCCTTGGGCACTTACTGAAATAAAAACTAAAATTTAGTTTTTTTTATTTATTCTTCTTCTTCTTCTTCTTCTCGTTGTCCTTATGCCCTATTAAAGCGTCGGACTTTGGGATCACATATCCATCTTTTACCCATTTCTTCCACGCCTTCCGGTCTCCTGCCATTTCCTTCATCTGTTGCACTGTTTTCCCTCTCTTTGTCCCGATTTCCTCGATCTGCTCCCTCCACCCCTTTCTAGGTCTGCCTCTTCTTCGTTTCCTCTGTCTCTTGGCATCTGTCACCTTCTTTACTACTCTGTTCTCGTTCATCCTAGTTATATGTCTAAACCAATTCAGTTTCCTTTTTTCAATATTTTTCTCTATTGGTTCCTGACTTAGCACGTTTCTGATGTTTTCGTTCCTTTTCCTGTCCGTCTTCGTCTTTCCAGCTATATTTCTCAGCTGCTTCATTTTTGCTGCATTTATGGCACTTTCGTGCCTTTTATTTGTGACCCATATCTCTCTTGCATATATAGATTATTGTTTCCTGGCTGATTTCCCGTTTTCCCAGTATCGTATTATTAATCGCATAATATATTTTCGTAGCTTTCTTTGTCCTATTTGCAATTTCTAGGTCTAGCTTTCCGTCATTTGATATTATCGTGCCCAGGTACTCGTAGGCCGTTACCCTCTCCAATTCTTGTTCTTTACAGAACACTCGTGTTTCACCTTCAATCTCCTGCTCCTGCCGACCTATTTTCATCATTTTGCTGATGTTTATTTCTAATTTCATTTTCTCTATTTCCTCCTCAATCCATACATCAGTTAGTTGCTGAATTTTTCTCGGGTTGTCTACTAAGAGAACGACGTCGTCCGCATACAGTAATCCTTCTATCATAACTGGTGTTAGATGAGTGCAGCCTATTATAGTTTTTAAGTGGTTTGTTCTTCTTTTTACATTTTTAAATAATTTATCCATAATTATGAGGAATAGGAGTGGGCTTAGGCTATCTCCCTGTTTTATCCCCTTGTTCATCCTAAATTCTAGTGATCTGCTACCTCCCATTTGTACTTTTTCCACCACCCTGCTGTACGTACTTTTAATTATCTCTAATAGTTTCCTCGTTATTCCCAGCTCCTCCATAGTATTCCACAATATTTTCCGGTCTACTGAGTCGAACGCTGCTTTAAAGTCTATGAAGATCATATATATGTTTGTTCGCCGATTGTAGCGTTCCGCTACGTTTACGAGTAGCCACTCCCGACAACCGTAATAATTAACATCGAATAACAAAAAGTTACCTTACGATCGAGGTAGGAAAATGAAAACAGAATTAGTGCTAGCTAACCAACGACTTAAGAAGGTCAAATACAGACAAATATGTGTTGGAGAAAAAACGGCAGATGTCATACATAAAAGAATAGGAGATATTCAATAAATCTATGTTGGAATTGCAATTACAAAGCAAGCTAAATATATCTGTAAAGATATAATATACCTAAAATGAACGTCTGGTAAGTGATTTTATTTTAAAAATTTCTTTTGGAAATTTAGGAAACACATATATCAAAATGAATAATTTTATACCTTAAAAAGTCAAATCTAGCAAAGCTACTTTTAGAAATATATTACTTAAGTAATAATGTAATTTCATTTTGGATAAATGACCTTCCCATTTATGTGGAAGAATATGTTCGGTTATCTTTTGTAACCGGTCTGTCTCACCTTGTATCCAGGAAAAAAATTTCTAGATACCTAATGAGAACCTCTCTTTTTAGCCGTACCTAGAGAATTATAAAATAGAACCAAGCTTTTAATATCCCACAAAGACAACTTATATGGAAAATGCACTAAGAATAACATTCCTATTAATTATCTGGAACGTAAATCTTCCCTAAGATGTGTATACTCATAGAGCCGCTTACCGTCTGATAAACCGGCACGTCCATAAGCCAACACTTGGAATTAGAGCTGAAGGAATTTCATCTAGATTGGAACAAAGATAAGTGTACTTAATTAATGTTCTCATTTATAGACCGAATTGTGTTCCGCAATATATTATATATTTATTCTACATTTGTTGTTAAGCATTAGATTATTTTTTAACTTCCCTTATCATATCTTTTACTATCGGTTGTGTCTACACAACAAATAATATTTTGTCAATTTTTCATCTAAATCTCAATGCATGTAAGGGAACATAAGTACTTATAGACCTAGAGCATTGGTCTCTATAGGGTTCATTACATAATAACTTAGGTATTGTGGTAGATAATATACAAGTATATTAATACGGTATTATGAAGAATATCATCTGGTTCTGTTGACTAGCACTCACTATTGTTTTTCTGTCTCTTTATTGTTTGTATCTGAAAGAAACGTAAACTCATAGAAATCATTTAATAGTCGGAAACTTTTACGTTATCTGCTTATATCTTGGCAACCAAAATTTTAACATTACTCATATTCATTATTTATATTATTAATTAAATTTTACTATTATATATTCATCTTGCAAGCCAATGTTTTACATTATTATACATTATTTATATTTTTAGCTAGAAATTTTACATTATATATATATACATTAGTTACCAAAATCTTACTTTACATATATCTAGGTATTTTTTTTTACACAATAAAAATAAGGTATACCTATTGGGTTTGTATCATTTCACCTGCACCTGATATCTCTCAACTATATGGGTTCATATAATATTTTATTTCAGGATTAAGTTATTTGGTTTGTTTATATCTTTCTCCTTATTTCTCTCTCTCTCTCTCTCTCTCTCTCTCTCTCTCTCTATATCTCTCTCTCTATATATATATATATATATATCTCTCTCTATATCTCTCTCTCTATATATCTCTCTCTATATCTCTCTCTCTCTCTTTTCTAGTCTCCCACACTGTTCTATCAACGAAGTAAAGGCTCTAAAAGGCATTTACTTCTGGCGCCCATCTTTGGTTTATTGATCATAGGTCAGTTCTTTTCTCTTTAGTATTTCATTACTTTTTAATTTTTCTGGTTTCCTCCATTATCACTATCTCTTTCTCCCCTAAACAACAGCACGAAAATAAGCCGATCTCCACTTCCTGAGCTTTTACGTCTCATCCTCATCCTCATAATTAATTTGTTATCTTCATTCTAATTTTAACTTGTTAAGCCGTTTCTCACTACTCCTTTCTCTTCATCAATCAAATTTTAGTACCAAAAAAAATATAACCCTACTATAAGGGTTACAAAGTGGCGAGCCCATCGTGGAGCCGTTGTTTTCATTTAGGTGGTGATTTAGTGTTAGTTACACTACATTCTCTTATTCAATTTGGTTATTGCGAATTATCACTTACAGTTTGTTGTTGTTTTGGAAAAAAAAAAAAAGAAAAAGTTGATAGTAGCAGTGTATCATTTTGTTTTTTTTTGAGAGAGTATACAGGTGTAAGGGAAATTATTTTAGAATTGAGGATATAGCATGAATTGTTGGGTGGTATACGAACATAAGTTAAAAGGTAATATATAAATGTTTATTGAAGGTGACGTTAATATTTAATAAACTGAATTTTTACATTTTTATACGTTACATATTTTTTGGTATCTTATAATTATTATGATATCCTGTACTGGCACTTGTATCCACACAATTATATATTTTGGGTTATAGGTATATGTTTATTAGGTTCTGATTTCTATCTCAATTTTAGATTACTGTATGCGATTAAATTTGCGGGCTTTGTGCCAGTTGTAAAATTTTTTTTATTGAGTTTATCTATCTAACCTTCATTGGGGTGTTTTGTCTTGATACTGAAAGTTTCTTTTTTAAAATGTCCACTTTTAAAGTTGATCATTTACTGGTAAAAGAGTTAGATTACGAGCTTAAAATCCGAAGTATTGATGTTACTGAATATCCTACCGTCGAGGCTAAACGCAAAATATTGCGTGGAGCTCTGCGACAGGAGAAGGAAAATAGGAGTTTTCGGCAAATTTCTTCCTCCTGTATTCCCTTTGACAAACATAAGGAGGAGATTGAGGACACACTGAAAGACCTTACCCAGAAAATCGGGATATTCAGGGGTACAATACTGGATCCTACCTTTGCTAGATTGTCGTCTAGAGTAGCTCATTTATCTGAACGAGTAAGTCGCTTAGAGTGTGATACCGATGAACAGGAATTATACCAGAAAACCGTCGCAGTCAAAATCTTGGATATTGAAGGTGACCTCGATGCTCGGGGAAACCCAGCTGCTACCTCCACTCCAAATGCACCCATACACAATGCGTCACCCTTCCCATTTTCTAAATCTGCCCAAGTTCATAAATGGGGTATTTCTTTTTCTGGTACAGGTGATCGTGATACTGTTGTCGCTTTCTTAGAGAAAGTTGAATGTTTGCGAATCTCTAGATGTATTCCAGAGGATGACTTATTTGCAGCCTCCGCTGAGTTGTTTACCGGTCCTGCGTTCACTTGGTTTATGAATAATCGCTCTAACCTTTCTTGCTGGAAAGATCTGGTGCAAAAACTTAAAGCTGATTTCCTACCATATTCCTACCAAGATGATCTTTTGGATGACATTAAAAAGCGGAAACAACTCCAGAATGAACCCGTTACTATGTTTATCAACAACATCCTTGGGTTGTGTAGTCGTCTTGACATTCCTCTCACGGAATCCGAAAAGGTAAGAATCATCATGAAATCTTTGTTACCCTCATATCACTCTCAACTAGCTCTTGTAGAAATCCGTAGTATCGACGAACTTACGGAAAAATGTAAGCGGTTAGAAGAAACATTTTCTTGGTCTAATCAACCCTCAACTGTAGTTTCGTCTCGTCCTTTCCCGTCTTCTAGTCAGAATTCCTTTTCACGAAATCGATCATGGCAAAATAAAGTACCGAAACACAATGTATCTACCGTTACCTCCACGATCGTATGTTGGAATTGTTATACTCAGGGACATGCCTTCTCTGCATGCCCAAACCCCAGATTGCGTCCCTTTTGTTTTGGGTGTGGCCTTGAAAATACCACTAAACCCAGGTGTAGGAATTGTCAGGGAAACGGTCGTTTAGAGGATTGTACCCTGAGCCCTCCTCTGACAGTCTCTCCATCAGGGAATTCCGTAACTTCCATAAACAATACAGGACTCAACACGTCAAGCCCTCCCGTACCTTCTACCAGTCGAAAAGGGAAAGGTATTTCGTCCAAAAAGACAACAACTTCAAACAACAACCTATCTCAAGATTAAGTTATCTGAAGCAGACACCCTTTAATGTCGAATCAGATAATGATAGTGTTTCTTTCTCAGTATCTTCATTAAATCTCCCATCTCCTTGTCTCGAACAAGAACTTAACTCTGCGTTAATTCCGTTACCTTTACCTTCTTCTTCCAGAAAAAGTAAGGAAGGAGATACCTGTCTACCTATATCTCAATATTCTGGCAACACCATAGTGATTGATAAAACAACCTTAGATTTAAATTCTCTATTAGTTAGGAAACATAACGATAATCGTCCGTATCTCCCTATCGAAGTATTAGGTCAATCTTGTTTAGCACTTCTAGACAGTGGTTCAAACATATCTTTACTAGGTTCTTTATCTCTTCGTTTAATAGACAACGATAAAGTCAAAGTTAACCCGATTTCTTCTCTTCAAGTATCGACTGCTGATGGCACTGTACAACCCATCACGGGAAAATTCGTAACAGAAGTCTCTGTAGCGAATATACGCAGAAATGTTACTTTTTATGTTATCCCCTCAGTGCAAAATTCAGTTATCCTTGGAATGGACTTTCTTAATGTTTTTAATAGCACACTTAACTGCTCTGATTTTTCTATGTCTATATCTTCATTTAATATTTCGAGCTTGAATGCCGTACAAGATTTTTCTAGTTTATCAAATGAGGAACAAAATCAGTTACAAGAAACTATCTCCAAGTTTAATTCTATCTCCTCTACGGATAAGTTAGGCCGTACTACCTTGCTTTCCCATTCTATTGAAGTGAATAATCCCACACCATTTAGGCAATACCAATATCCGATACCCCAAGCGTGGCAAAAAGATTTAGACCAAGAGATTGATGAAATGCTTAAACTTAATATCATCGAACCGTCTACCTCTTCCTATAGTAGTCCATTATGGCTCACGAAAAAAAAGAATGGATCATTTAGGGTCTGTTTTGATGGACGTAAGTTAAACAGCATCACAGTAAATCGGGATGCTTACCCGATCCCTCGAATTGATATTATCTTGAGCAAACTTCAAAACTCGAAGTTCATATCGTCTATAGATCTTTCAAAAGCTTTTTTACAAATACCTCTTAGTACTGAAAGTAGGAAATATACCGCTTTTGCCGTCAATGGTAAAGGATTGTTTCAATTTGTAACAATGCCTTTTGGGTTAGTATCTGCTCCCCAAACTATGTGTCGTCTCATGGATATAGTAATAGGTCCTCAGTTAGAGCCCTACGTGTTTTATTATCTTGATGATATCTTAGTAGTCACCCCGGATTTTTCTACTCATATCGAAATTTTGAATAAATTATTTGTCCGGTTAAAAGAGGCCAATTTAACGGTTAATCTTGATAAATGTCAATTTTGTCGACCAAGTTTGACGTTTTTAGGCTATATGGTTGATAACCAGGGTCTTAGGACAGACCCTGAAAAGGTCGCCGCTATAAGAGATTTTCCCATCCCAAAAACTACCACCCAAGTTCGCAGAATTTTAGGCATGTGTGGATATTATCGTCGGTTTGTTCCGTCTTATTCTACCTTACTATCACCCCTTACTGATCTTCTGAAGGATAGAAAAAAAGGCCAAACGATTATTTGGACTCCTGAGGCCGATGAAGCGTTTAGGCGCGTTAAAGATGCACTAACGAGCGCTCCAGTCATGATCTCACCTAATTTTAACGAACATTTTTATCTGATGACCGATTGTTCTAACACCGCTTCTGGTGGCGTGCTATTTCAGGTGAAAGATGGCTCTGAACACCCAATAGCTTATACAAGTAAGAAACTGAATAAGGCGCAGAAAAACTATTCGACTACGGAGAAAGAACTATTAGCTATTATTCAGGGTTTAGAAGCTTTTCGTTATTATTTAGAGGGTCGTAATTTCACGATAATTACGGACCATAGTTCTTTGGTATGGCTTCACAGCATGAAAAACCCTTCTCAGAGACTTTCCCGATGGATATGTAAACTGACTGCCTATTCGTATAAGATTGTCCATCGAAAGGCAGCCGGAGTAGTGGTTGCTGATGCTCTTTCCCGTGTTTTTGATATTAATGTTTTAGATCTATCTTCATTAACTCCTGATGCGTGGTATCAAAATATGGTCGATAAGGTTACTCAAGACCCACAAAGATATCCCGATTTTAAGGTGGAGAACAATGTGCTGTACAAACACATTTTAAGTCCTGTTGAGGTATTATCGAATATGACCGAATGGAAAATAGTTGTACCTACGCCAAACAGGGAAAATATTTTGCGTATGTGTCATGACGAAGTTACTGCTGGCCATTTTGGTTTCTATAAAACTTACCACCGTATTGCTGAGTTATATTATTGGCCTGGCATGCGCAAATCCATTAAAAGGTACATCTCTAAATGCATAGTTTGTGCTACTTGTAAACCAAGTAACTTACCACAAGCTGGTCTTATGGGTTCTTTTAGAAATATTAATTTCCCTTGGCAGATGATTTCTCTCGATTTAATTGGTCCATACCCTCGTAGCTATACAGGAAATACTTATTGTCTCGTAGTAGTGGACTATTTCACCAAATTTCCTTTGGTTTGCCCTCTTCGGAAAGCCACAGTCCCAGCATTTATTAAGTATTTGGAAGAACAAGTATTTTTAGTATTTGGTGTTCCTCAAATTGTCTCCTGTGACAATGGGCCCCAATTTATCTCGAACGCTTTCAAGACTCTTATGTCCAAATATAGGGTGCAGAAGATTTTCTATAATGCTGCATATCACCCTCAAGCGAACCACTCAGAACGTGTAAATCGTAGTATTGTTACCGCTTTAAGGTCTTATACATTTGAGGACCATAGGTCGTGGGATCAATACATTCATTCTGTTGCCCAAGCCATAAGGACTTCCACTCACGAGGTCACTAAATGTTCTCCCGCGTATCTTAACTTTGGTCGAAATGTTCCTCTCTCAGGCGATTATTTTGGTTTAATTTCCGATAATGCAACTACTTTACCACAAGTTTCTGAGAATCTTCATCGACTAGAGGATCTCCAAAACCTACCCCCTATATTTGCCGATATTCGGAAGAGATTGAAATCTTCTTATTTACGTTCCCAGAAATATTATAATTTAAGGAAAAGACCGTTACGTTTTTATCCTGGAGACCGAGTCCTAAAACGAAATTTTGTGAAATCAAGTAAAAATGATGCCATAGCGGCGAAATTTTGTCAGAAGTATATTCCATGTACGGTTTTAAAAGTCATATCGCCTCTTGTCTATGAACTAAAAGACAATTCGTCCAATAAACGAATTGGTCGTTTTCATGTCAAAGATCTCCTACCTGATAAAACAGTCATGGATTCTGAGTCCTCGACCTCAGAGGATGATTAGGTATTAACTTGCGTTCTGCATTAATTTTGGAACCTTTTATCGCAGTCTGCAACTTGCTAGTTTCCTAAAAAAAACTCTTATTTTTGCTATTTGGTAATTATTATTTTTACCTCTGCTCTTGATTTTACCTTTGATAGTTAAGTTGTTCACATATATTATGGACTCAGCGTTTGCACAGGGAATGTCATAACATTTGTCTGGTGTAATAAATGCATTATACAGGGTATTCCATTATTATCACTTCTCAAAATATTAGACTGTTATAGGTAAATTGCTTTTAAATATTGTCTTTTCACTTTTATTAGTAAATTTTGTTGTATATGGGTATATAGGTGTATCTAAGCATAATACGTGGGTTCGAATTCGTTGATCAAATTCCGGACTAGATCGTTAGCGGATTTCGTAATCCATGCTATATTTTGTGATGGATGTACTTTTACCTGGAGTCGCTATGTGGCGAATATGGTCGTTGACCATCTTCGGTTCTGTAGCATAGATTAAGTCTTCATCAAGTTATACAATGGATTTTTTTCTTGTACAAGGCGATAACCCAATACCTTTAATATTAATTTCGTTGATGGTTGTTATATCAATAATTTTGGAAGATACATTCATTAGCTGTTGTTTAGTGACTACTCTAATATTTGATTTTCGTTTTCTTACGCATTGGTCCACTATAGTAGTCCAGTTCGGACCTCTTCTGTCATTGATTTTAGGAACTGATCTATAAATATACGGTTTCAGATGAAATTGTTTGATTTTGGTTCTTAAATTTTAGTTTTACCTTTGAGAAATTGTAGTTAAGAACTTACTTGTGTTGATGCTTATACATGTGTTAGTATAAAAATACACTGATTATCAAACGTTTTGGTATATCGTACACTGAAATCAGCTGTAGCCTTAGGCTATAGATTTATCGGATACAGATATTAAGTTAGGTTATCTTTAGGTTACCTTTCAATGATTATTACCTGTGATTATATTAAGTCAATTCGGGAATGGATTATGAATTATACTGACGGAACCATATTTGGATGGATACGATAATGGCTATCCATTTGTGGAACTGTTTTGTTTGTCCATTTTTTGTTTTGCTGTGCATTCTTAACTACCTGGTTTATGTCTGCATTGGATATATAATATATTTAACTTAGCGTATCGTACTTCACTTTATCTTATCTTATCTTATCTTACCTAAGAGAGTTATGTTACATCTCTATTTCCTTACCTTGAGTTATCTTTGATACCATGTTTTGAATCGGTTGGAGAATATCCTGGTTACTCTCGGTTGAATATGTCAACAATAAATTTTGTGTTCATCTTTGGATTAACTTAGGTGCTAATATCCAAATCGATAGTGAGTCCGATAGTGAGTAAGGCCAAATTTAATGGTTCTTTATGTAGTTGGGTGGATACTTTGTTTTAGTCAGGAATATTTTTTTCTAGTACCTTTAGTTCACGTTGATCACAATTTGGGGTTACGTGTAATCTAAGCCTTTAATGTGAACGATTTAATAAGTTTAATTGATGTAAGTAATGGTACAACAGGAATAACTATTAGTAAACTTTAAGATACCTAGTATACGGTTCATTCGTAAATAAAGTCTGGATGCAGATCATCAGACTAGTCCTTGTCTACGTTAAGGAAGGAAAAGTTCCTTTCTCGCGATCTCCGTAAACCATACCGGTTCCGGAATCTTGGGAACTTACCTTGATGCACTCTTGTGTTGGATCCACACAAGTGTGTCATACTTTTGTGCCCGCACTCTTCCATGCTCGGAAGCATGAGAAGTGTTGCCTTTTATTTCCCTTGTGTAAATATGTGGTATAATGTGGATGTTTACCCACTTTGAGCCAAATTCAAAATTAATGTTTTAGGTTAGATTAGATTAGTTAGTTGATGTACTAATCCTATCCTTAACTTTGTGGAGTGGTTGTGACTGTAACTACAGCTACATCTGCTAGGAGCTACTACTCCTGACCTATATTAAAGTACTAACCCTGCCAAGAATAAACTTCGTTTTGGTTTTTGCCAGAATAATTTTCTGAAGGAAAATTATATCGAGTGGAGGGGGAATGTAGCGTTCCGCTACGTTTACGAGTAGCCACTCCCGACAACCGTAATAATTAACATCGAATAACAAAAAGTTACCTTACGATCGAGGTAGGAAAATGAAAACAGAATTAGTGCTAGCTAACCAACGACTTAAGAAGGTCAAATACAGACAAATATGTGTTGGAGAAAAAACGGCAGATGTCATACATAAAAGAATAGGAGATATTCAATAAATCTATTTTGGAATTGCAATTACAAAGCAAGCTAAATATATCTGTAAAGATATAATATACCTAAAATGAACGTCTGGTAAGTGATTTTATTTTAAAAATTTCTTTTGGAAATTTAGGAAACACATATATCAAAATGAATAATTTTATACCTTAAAAAGTCAAATCTAGCAAAGCTACTTTTAGAAATATATTACTTAAGTAATAATGTAATTTCATTTTGGATAAATGACCTTCCCATTTATGTGGAAGAATATGTTCGGTTATCTTTTGTAACCGGTCTGTCTCACCTTGTATCCAGGAAAAAAATTTCTAGATACCTAATGAGAACCTCTCTTTTTAGCCGTACCTAGAGAATTATAAAATAGAACCAAGCTTTTAATATCCCACAAAGACAACTTATATGGAAAATGCACTAAGAATAACATTCCTATTAATTATCTGGAACGTAAATCTTCCCTAAGATGTGTATACTCATAGAGCCGCTTACCGTCTGATAAACCGGCACGTCCATAAGCCAACACTTGGAATTAGAGCTGAAGGAATTTCATCTAGATTGGAACAAAGATAAGTGTACTTAATTAATGTTCTCATTTATAGACCGAATTGTGTTCCGCAATATATTATATATTTATTCTACATTTGTTGTTAAGCATTAGATTATTTTTTAACTTCCCTTATCATATCTTTTACTATCGGTTGTGTCTACACAACAAATAATATTTTGTCAATTTTTCATCTAAATCTCAATGCATGTAAGGGAACATAAGTACTTATAGACCTAGAGCATTGGTCTCTATAGGGTTCATTACATAATAACTTAGGTATTGTGGTAGATAATATACAAGTATATTAATACGGTATTATGAAGAATATCATCTGGTTCTGTTGACTAGCACTCACTATTGTTTTTCTGTCTCTTTATTGTTTGTATCTGAAAGAAACGTAAACTCATAGAAATCATTTAATAGTCGGAAACTTTTACGTTATCTGCTTATATCTTGGCAACCAAAATTTTAACATTACTCATATTCATTATTTATATTATTAATTAAATTTTACTATTATATATTCATCTTGCAAGCCAATGTTTTACATTATTATACATTATTTATATTTTTAGCTAGAAATTTTACATTATATATATATACATTAGTTACCAAAATCTTACTTTACATATATCTAGGTATTTTTTTTTACACAATAAAAATAAGGTATACCTATTGGGTTTGTATCATTTCACCTGCACCTGATATCTCTCAACTATATGGGTTCATATAATATTTTATTTCAGGATTAAGTTATTTGGTTTGTTTATATCTTTCTCCTTATTTCTCTCTCTCTCTCTCTCTCTCTCTCTCTCTCTCTATATCTCTCTCTCTATATATATATATATATATATCTCTCTCTATATCTCTCTCTCTATATATCTCTCTCTATATCTCTCTCTCTCTCTTTTCTAGTCTCCCACACTGTTCTATCAACGAAGTAAAGGCTCTAAAAGGCATTTACTTCTGGCGCCCATCTTTGGTTTATTGATCATAGGTCAGTTCTTTTCTCTTTAGTATTTCATTACTTTTTAATTTTTCTGGTTTCCTCCATTATCACTATCTCTTTCTCCCCTAAACAACAGCACGAAAATAAGCCGATCTCCACTTCCTGAGCTTTTACGTCTCATCCTCATCCTCATAATTAATTTGTTATCTTCATTCTAATTTTAACTTGTTAAGCCGTTTCTCACTACTCCTTTCTCTTCATCAATCAAATTTTAGTACCAAAAAAAATATAACCCTACTATAAGGGTTACACGATCATTATTTTTTCGATTATATTTCGTAGTATGCTTATGTTGTCAACTGTTTGTCTTTTGGCTCTGAATGCTGTTTGTTCATCCTCAAGTTTTTCTTCTACCTCGGTTCTTAATCTTCTTTCTATTATTTTCGTATAGAGCTTGAACAGTACTGATGAGAGGCATATATCTCTATAGTTTCCACAGGTAGATTCTTCTCCTTTCTTGTGAATTGGGATCAGCAAGTTTTCTTCCCATTCTCTCGGCATTTTGTTTGTTCTCCATGCTTCCCTCATTATTTTCAATAACCACTTCTTTCCTTCTTTCCCTATCCATTTTATCATTTCGGGATCAATTTTATCTGATCCCCTCGCTTTTCCTATTTTTATTCTACTTATCGCTTCCTTCAATTCTTCTGTACTTATTTCTTCCATTGGGTATTCGTCTGCTGCTCTCTGTTCTTTCCCTCTGCCTCTATTTCCTCACTTTCCTTCGCCCATATATTTCTCTTCACAATATTTTCTCCATACCTCTAGTATCTCTGTTGTATTTTTCTTTAGTTTTTTGTGTTTGTCTTTTACTCCTCTGAGTTCTTTTCTTTCCTTTCCTCTTATGCTCCTTACTTTTTTCCAGAAGCATCTGTTGTTGTCTCTGTAATTTTGGTTTAGTCATTCACCGAACTTCTTCCAACTCTCTTTCTTTCCTTTTCTAACTAGTTCTTTCGCTATGTTTCTGTGTTTTTGGTATTCTTTTTTATCTTGTTCCTCTCTTGTACTATTGTATTTTTTCCCTGCCTTTTTCTTTTCCTCGCTTCTTACTGTATATCTGCATTCCACCATTCCGTCTTTTTGTTTAATTTTCTGACTGTTAGATTTCCGCATATCTATTCTGCTTTCTTCATTATGACTTCTTTAAATTTTTCCCATTTTTCCTCCATATCCATTTCTATATTCTTTCTCTCCTCCATTTTGAACTCCTTATCAGTTTCCTCGTGATATCTTCTTTTATTTTGTTCATCTTTTAGCTTTTTTATGGCTATTCTGCTGTATTCTATCTGTTCTTGTTGTACCTGTTTTCGCCGTGTCATCTCTGCCATTACCAGTCTGTGATGAGTTCTGATCTCTGCTCTCTGTTCTGTCTAGACTTGTTTTATGAAATCTTCCATTTTTTTCTTCTTCCGTTCCTTCTGTTGGTGCATATATTTGCACTATGTACCATTCCCCTTCCATTTCTATTTTTATATACATTATTCTCAACGATATAGGTTTGAAATCTGATACTCTTTTTTATATTGTCTCTGTGACTACTATGCCCACTCCTTCTTTTTTAATTGACTAAAATTTCAATATTTATAATTTCTAAAATTCATCAAAACACTCTTTGAGCTGCTTACACTTTGAGGTGTGGAATTCCATAAAAAATGGTTTTATGAAATGATCCCTTGTTTATATATTTTTAACCCTTAAACAATAGTACACCTTCTTCTATTAGTACCGTGCCCAAATTTTAGGCGTGAGCAGTAGCTTTCATGACAATTTGCCGATATAGCTCTAGATTTTGTGCAGCATGTAAAAATTGATTATCTTGACGAAGGAATACGAATATTTGTATGAATGAATATAAATATTTCTTCCAACCAATTCCTTTGTTTCCCTCGATTTTTTCGTTGCGTATTAATTGCAGTATCCAGGATCTGCTACCTCTGATTATATGCCTTTCAGATATTCAAGTTTTTTCTTTTTTCTGACCTTCGTTAAGTCACCTTCCCCTTGGTCTATTTATTTAAGACTTCCAGGTTTGAAATTCGTTAAACCTATGCTGTTTTGAGCATTCTACGATATGACCACGTTTGCGTTTGTAGTACCCAACTGACCTAAATATTAATAAGTCTCTTAGATAGATGGTATAGGTAGTACTATACCCCTGTTTCTATGTCATGGAAATTTATAATTGGATATATTACTATCCTTTTGATCTACGCCTCTTATGCATGTGTTATGCATTCTATGGCATGTGGCTCTGGTGCCACTACTTTTATATTGTATTGAATTTTTTTTTGAAAAATTTTTATCAAAAAAAAATACCAGGTTTTTGTAAAAGGTATATTTTAAAATACCCTAAAATAGGATCACAAGCCCTAAATTTAAGTATAACCTAATTAATTGAGATAAACGTTAAAAAATTCAGAGAGGTTTTAAAAAACAAGAGGCCATACTTACAAAAATTGCATGCCTGAGCCACCAAAATATATTGGGTAAAAACCCTTTAAATGTAAACGATTTATTTGTTTTATATATTTATATAAAATTCATGTGATGTCAAAGATATGCCTGGATGTTACTCAGTTCAACACAGGACTCTTCCCACGTGGTTGGAATTTTTTTGGAGAAAACCTCACATATTGGATTTCAATGGCCAAATGACAACTGAATTCAAGAGCAACCCAAAATTACATTAAGAACTGTCAATGTAACCTAGCTATATCATTACTTCAGCCACAACATTTAAAGGTTATTTTAATATTTAAGATAAAAAAAGTATCAAATTTACATAATATGTTGGAGTTAAAGTTGTTCGAATAAAGATGAAAAAAAAATTTTCCTTGAAATAATCCATAAATTAAGTATTCAAATAGGAAAATAAAATGTTTACGTTACCAGAAATTATGCAGTCAACAATACCAATAGATGTTGTATTAGTGGTATGAAATCAATAAAATTAGACAAATAATGAGAAAAGCCTTATTCGTATAGACGTTTGGGAACACAAAATTGTATGTAATATGTACATATGTGTACAATTCTAAGAGTATTAATTGAAGGATCATTGTTTGATGACTGATAACTTGTTTAGAAGTCGGCCCAACATAAATTGGATAAAGATAGAAAAAGTAATATGATAATTATAGAAATACTGTTTTTTGTATCTGACTGAAAATGAGACTAGAGCAGCTTAATGAAACTAAGTTTTTGTAAGTATGGCCTCTTGTGTTTTAAAACCTCTGTCAATTTTTCAACTTTAATCTCAATTAATTAGGTTATACTTAATTTTTGGCTTTTAAACACTGATGATGGATTTCTTAATCCGAAAACGTTTTGTATTGTGACCCTTATTTAGGGTATTTTAAAATATACCTTCTACAAAAACCTGGTATTTTTGTGATTTATGGTATACAGCCAGCTACAGGAAGTTTATTTTCCTCGTGGATTTTGTAAATTTCTATCCTTTTGAGATCGGTACTCACCTGCAGAGAAATTCAATAAGCGTCTCTTTGTAAATACAATGAAGTCGACTTTACTATCATTAGTAATTACGTGGCTAAAGATACCTCCTTTTATTTAAAATATTAAAACTATACCATTTTTACAAAAAAAAATATTCTCATTGTTAGTCCTAAAAGATACTAACTTGGGACATATTTCCATGAAAATTTTTCAATAATTTTCACGTATTTTTTCCACTGAGCTGGGTTTTTATTTCAACAGTATCTAAGTATTTTCTTCTTTACTTTCATGTAGGTATTACTATAGTTGTTAGTTTACAAAATATTACTAAAATAAACAAAAGTGTTGTTGCTAAGCAAAAAAATTCTTCTAATAATTTATTTAATCTCACTCATTTATATTGGCAATTCAGACATATATTATACATTTTAAAGTAGAAGACTTTAAAATGATATTGCCAATATTTATGAGTTGCGTTCCTGGGACGACTTACTGAAAGATAGTTCATTCGATTACATGAAATTAACCCCAACTCAAGAATATCCGTCATAAAAAATTATAGCATGTGATATGTCTTTAAAAAGACAACCAAATGCAACGACAGTAAAATTCTCGAGTTAGAGACATCATAGTTGTTAGTTGTTGTTTCGATTCAGCTGATATCATATTATCATTCTCACACTGAAATTGGATGACAACCTACAGAGGTTCTTAAGTGAAAACGCACCATCTAGTTCTATTTTACGCTAAGGTCTTCACCTCATTCCAAGAGTTTCCTTGATCTCATATCTCGCCCATGATTGACATTCTCTAAGTTTATGCTGGGCGACCTCCCTTTCTTTTTTCGTGGGGATATCACTCGAGGATAGTCTTTGCAATTCTGAAACTATTTTTTTGGAGTGTGTGACCGGTTCAACACCACTTTCTGGACTTTATTTTCTACCGTCATATGTTTAGTCACGTGTACCATATCTTCATTTCTGATGGTGTTAGGCCAGAAAATACGGCGTTATCTAACTGCCCCACGAACTACCTGGGCCCATTAATCCCAAGTACCTGCTGCCCCATCGCCGAGAAAGTTGGGGATTAAATCTTAATAACCGGAAATAATTTCAAATATAAATAGTAAGGCCACAACTACGATCCAAGTTGAACAGAATACACACCCCATACCTATCAAAAGGGGCGTTAGACAGGGAGATACGATTTCGCCGAAGCTATTCAACCAAGCTCTAGAAGACATTTTCAAGAGATTACAATGGGAAGAATATGGAATCATCATGAACGGCCAATACTTAAATCACCTAAGATACGCTAAGGATATCATCATTATCGCTACAGACAAGGAACAACTACAAATAATGATACAACAACTAGACCACGAAGCCAGTAAAGTTGGATTAAATGTGAACTACAGCAAAACAAAAGTGATAACAAATCAATAGGATGAGTTAAGAATCGTAGTTAAACAAAACCAAATAGAGGAAGTGAATGAATACATATACTTGGGACAAATAATAAAATTAAATAAAGACAACCAAACAGCAGAAATAAAGAGACGGACGAAGTTAGCGTGGGCCTCGTTTGATAAGCTCAGCTTCATATTGAAGAATAAAAAATACCCTCAATATCTAAAAAACAAAAATCTACGACCAATGTATTCTTCTGGTCCTTACATATGGATGTAAAACATGGACGTTCACAAAAGCGAATATGGACAGAATTGCGAAAACACAAAGGGCAATGGAAAGACAAATGATCAACGTAAGGCTGTCAGATAGAAAAAGGAATTCCTGGGTAAGAAATATCACAAAAGTTAAAGATGCTACTCGTCAAACAGCTAAACTAAAATGGAAATTCGCCGGTCATACGATTAGACAAAAAGACGAAAGATGGAATAAAATTATTACAGAGTGGAGACCATGGACATATAAACGAAAGAGAGGAAGACCACAGATGAGATGGGTAGATGACCTAAAACACCAAGCAGGCTCAAAATGGATGCACATGGCTCAGGATAGAGAAAGATGGAGGAGCGAAGGGGAGGCCTATGTCCAATATTGGATGTCGCAAGGTTAATAGATAGATAGATAGTTAGAACCGGAAATTCTAAATTTGATTATAGTTGAAAGTAAGAATATAAATATTTTCAGTTATTCACTTCAGTTGCAAGTATTACGGTATAGTGTCCGGTTTTGTCCGTTAGTTTTTAACTTTTAAATGGCGAATCCAACGACTATGTTTAGTCAAAGAGGAGCACTTTTATTAATAATTAATGAATATAAATATTCAAAGGCCCATGTCTCCAAAGATGGAAAAGTTAGATGACGATGCATAAAAAAATAGTGTCAACAAAAAGTGTACACAAAGGAAGGTGATGAAAATTACGTTATTCTTGAAAAAGCATCGGTGGAGCATATTCATGCTCCAGATATCCACGTTGACCGGCAAATTCTTAGTAATTCTACAAAGAGGAAAGCTGTAGAAGATATATGTGAAAGACCTTAAAAATTGTCCACAAGGAATTGAGGAAGCAAAATTTCAGCAATTTGCCGCTGACGACGAAAGACATTTCTTGCCTTCGAAGAAATATCTATGCTGCAAGACGAAAATCCACACCATCATTGCCCAAGTCACAGGAAGAAGTTCTACAAGTGTTAGTGAACTTAAATTTAAAAACAAGTACAGGTGAAAACTTTTTATTATCTACGAAAAATAATTCCGCAATTTTTAGTTGTTTCACAAATCTTTACTTTTTGTGTAATGTAGATTCTTTGTATGTAGATGGAGTGAGCTGCCGTGGAGTAACGGCAATACCGCCGGCCTCATACGCCAGTGCACGTGGGTTCGAGCCCTGCCAAAGACAAACTATTTTCTTTTCCAATAATGACACGAGCCGTCTCACCGTGCCTCGGAGAGCAGGTTAAGCCGTCGGTCCCCCTGGGCTGGTGTACATCGGCACTAGTTACTTGAAACAGGGTTAAAGATGTAAATGGCGCCGGAACTGTCCGAAAGGATCTCCCCGGCAAAAATGCCATACGATATTATTATAATGTAGATGGAACTTTTCAATATTGTTCTAAATAATTTTGTCAGATGTTACTATACATGGCTACAAAAATGGTTTTGATGTTTTTCTAGTATTTTGTTTATTACCAAATAAATCACAGCAATCGTACAAAAGTACTTTTGATACATTAATACCAATATGTATAGATTTGAATTTAAATTTTAAACCGAAGCGAATAATTTCTGATTTTGAAATAGCAATTCAAAATGCAGCCAAGTTAGTGTGGCCCGACATTATTATTTTTTGTTGCAAATTTCATTTAATACAAAATTGGTACCGAAAAATTCAAAATTTAGATTTGTCCTCGGAATATAAAAATCAAACTGTTATTAGAAAATATTTTAAATTGTTTTTCGGTATTCCTTATTTAGATCCAAATGATGTTGGTGACTTTTTTTCTGATGAACTTTTTAATATTATGCCAGAAGATGACAGAGTTTTGCAATTTTGTGATTACCCAGTTGATAATTATTTAACGGAAGATTCAACATTTTCACGTTACATGTGGGCTTCAAATTCATCATCTCTTATATTTACTACAAACGAATGTGGATCATTTCACTCGAAATTTAACGAATGTTTTATAAATCACATCCTGACATATTTAAATTTACAGATATTTTGTTAAATTTTCAAACAGAAGTATATGTGAAAATTATAACTGCACATAGATTCGAAAAAAAGCTTGATAAAACGGCAAAAAGAAAAGTTGATTTTATTGAAAATAGGCTAAATGAATATTACGTTAATCAAAACATTACTAAATTAGATTTCATTAAGTCAGTTTGCGATTTTTATGCAGCTAACTTTTAAAATCTAAAGTATAGTGTTCACTCTTACTTATTTTAATCACTAATCAGACACTAGAATTAAGCATTGTTATTGTTTAGCTGTAGTTTTTGTTATTATACAGCGTGTCTACTTAAGTTGGAAACATATGGGAAACTTTTTTATTCTTAATTTTACGAAAAAAGTTATTCTTCATAAAAAGTTCTGCGTGCTCTAAAACCCAAGATGCAATCATCATATATCAAATTTTATCAATATTGTACGAGGTATGTCAAAAAATATGAATTTCGTTCAAGGGTAAAGTACCTTTATTTCTCTGAATATCGAAAATTCTTATTATGAAAAGTTGTTTGCAATTAAAAACCAAGATCATGTAATTACATGCTTCTAATTGAAAAAAAAAATATTTTACAAATTTTTCTCTTTATGAATACCCAACGTCATTTTTATTTATTACAAATTAATATGATAACTCTTTTATTATTCATTTTACGAAAAAAAGTTATTCTTCATAAAAAGCTTTGCATGGTTTAAAATCTAAGATGCAACTATGATATATCAACTTTTATTAATTTTATACGAGGTGTGTCAAAAAATATGAATTTCGCTCATGAGTATAGTACCTTTATATTTCACAATATTTGAATTAGAAGGATGTAGTTACATATTGAAACATAATTTTTAATTCTAAACAACTTTTTTAATAACAATTTTCAACATTGTGAAAAATAAAGGTACTTTACTCCTGAGTGAAATTCATATTTTTTGACATACCTCGTATAAAATTAACAAAGTGTGATATCTGATGGTTGCATCTTAGGTTTTAGACCATGCAGAACTTTTTATGAAGAATAACTTTTTTTCGTAAAATTAATAATAAAAGAGTTATAATATGGGTACCTAATAAATAAAAACGAAGTATCCATAATAGGTCTGGATCCCGCGTATGACAAAAAAGTTGATTAATAACAAGCTGAAAATTTGTCAATAGCTTAAGGGTGTCTAGTCGGATAAACTTTGACGTACGGGAACACTGGAACAGGGGCAGTTTTAATTGTGGAACAGGTTAAAAATTTGGAACGGTCAGACCACGAAAATGGCACATTTATTTTGTCCGACAGAATAGACTTAAACTCTCCGAACAAAGATTAAACTCTCATGCAAAAATCAGACTGCTATTTATCACCTGTCATAATTCCTGTCATTTGACATATTCTACATGTTCCACTCATTAAAACGCCCATTTGGTGATAAATAGCAGTCTGATTTTTTGCATGAGAGTTTAATCTCTGATCGGAGAGTTTAAGTCTGTTCTGTCGGACAAAATAAATGTGCCTTTTTCGTGATCTGACCGTTCCAAATTTTTAACCTGTTCCACAATTAAAACTTCCCCTGTTCCAGTGTTCCCATATATCAAAGTTTGTCCGACTAGACACTCTTAAGCTATTAACAAATTTTCAGCTTGCTATTAATCAACTTTTTTTCATACGCGGGATCCAGACCTATAAATTTGAGAAAAATTTGGAATATTTTTTTTTCAATTGGAAGCATGTAATTGGATATTTGATCTAGGTTTTAAATTCCAAACAACTTTTCATAATAAGAATTTTCGATATTCAGAGAAATAAAGGTACTTTTCCCTTGAACGAAATTCATATTTTTTGACAGACCTTGTATAATATTGACAAAATTTGATACATGATGATTGTATCTTAGGTTTTAGAGCATGCAGAACTTTTTATAAAGAATAACTTTTTTTCGTAAAATTAATAATAAAAAAGTTTCCCATATGTTTCCAACTTAAGTAGACACGCTGTATATAAGTTAATGTAGATTTAGAAATAAACTTTATTTGATTATATTTTTATAGTTTCATTAATTAATCATTTAAAATTTTCGCTCATGCTTTGGGAATTGGGTTCCTTTTTGAATACAATAAAGTAATATAAAAACTATATATGTTCACAAAAATATTATCTAAGTACCTAGGTAGCGTGGGGCAGTTCGTAGTCGCTTTTAATCCTACTATAAAACTGAACCCATTAAAATCTAAGTAGTGTGGGGAGTTCGTAGTCGCCCAGAAAATACGAACAATTCTTCGTCGGCACAAATAATATTAACATAGTAATATTAATAAAGAGGCTAAAAAGTTTTATGTTTATTTCAGAAAAATTTTATTAAAATCATATTATATTTTCACTTAAAAATCATATGAGTTTTACCAATATACCACAGTTGTTATTGATCTGGCACTTAAACTTAATTTAATATCTGACTTGCCACAGTTGATCAGAGTCCTCTTCACCGGAAAATCATTCCTAAAAGTATACAAAAATTAATAAAACCAAGTAGTACCTACAACAGGGTTTAGTAAATAAAATAAATAAGGTTCCAATACAACACAATTTTATTTGATTGGGCCATTGTAGCAGTGTTTAAGGCTTGACACCGTGAGAGTTGGTTAAACATATATTTCAAATATAAAGTTTTTAGGATACACTAGGTTTTTTTTTTCATTCTCTGAATTGCGTCCTTCGTTATTCTGCTGTTCCAGCTTACGCATAGCAGTTTTCCATACGTCCACATTTTTAGAGGAATTAAGTCTGCAACTTTGTTCTGTCTTTCGTTTGTAGCACCCACGTTTAGCCTCCGCAATGACCATGTGTTACAGGAGTAATTTTACCTCTCTTTTAGTCACTTTATACCAAAATTAAGCTGCTGATTTCTCTCTCTCTCCATATAGGCTATTGATTATGTATTTTAGAAAGGAACTACAACGTTAACAGGGTTTTATTGTTTTATATAGTCAATGGACCTCTTAATATGATAAAAACCGTGGAGTACTACCATTTAAAGGGGTGCGTTTTGGAGAAAGGGGTGAATTAGTCCCTAGGCACAGTGCGAATTAGGATGAGTTCTATGCACGTTTGGTACAAACACGTGTACAGGAAGATTGTTCCACGTTAAATTTACTATCAAAATATCACATTTTAAAGTCCAAAATATTTTTTTTTACAAAAATATATTCAAAAGAAAAGCAAGAAAAAAATCCGAAAGACAGCAATTTTATTTTTCCCCATAACTTTTTTTCCACGGGGATACAGGTATAGGCATTGCTTTAAAGAAAAAAAAACTTCCATCCTTTCCCTTTAAAATGACGTTTGGTAGAAGTCTCTATAGTTTATAGTTTCCAAAATATGAGTTTTAAAATTTCGCCACTCACAGCGACTTTGGGCCATTTTGCTTGCTACTTCGCAAACATTGTTCTGTAACTTTTTTCTACGCAGCTTTAACAGATATATGCAATGTTACATTTAATAGAAAGAACAATAAATTTCCTTTAAAATGGTCTGTAATAGAAGTCTCTGACTATTTTTAAGCAAGATAAGGTTTTTCTAGGTTTTATACTTCTAACAATTTTTGATATATTTTATGATTATTTTTAAATTTCTCATTATAACTTTTTTTATTGTACCTATATTGAGGTATACACATTGACCAACAAAAAAATCTTACTTTCTGTACTTTAAAATGGTGTATTGTAAAAAATTCTAGGACAATTTTTAAACAAGATATGCTTTTTCAAAATGTGACATATACCTGCAATATGTGCCACTAAGTTGAAACCATATGGAAAACTTTTTTATTATTAACTTTAGGAAAAAAAAGTGTTCTTTATAAATTACTCTGTATAGTCTAACACCTAAGATGCAACCATCAGGCATAAAATTTTATCAATAATGTGCGAGGCATGTTAAAAAATATGAATTTCACTCAAGAGTAAAGCACCTTTATATTTCACAATATCGAAAAATGTTATTAAGAAAAATTATTTGAAATTAAAAATTATGTTATAATATGTATTTATATTCTTCTAATTAAAAAAAAATTAAAAATTTTAAAATTTTTCTTAAATTACAGATACCCTTGGATATCGTACGAATATCTTGTTTAAAAATAGCCCTAGGGTTTTTTGCAATACACCATTTTGAAGTAAGGAAAATTAGTTTTTTTCATTCCACAATGCATATACCTAAATGTACAAGAAAAAATGCCAAAATGAGAAATTTAAAAAATAATCATAAAAAATATCAAAAATCATTAAATGTATAAAAACTGGAAAAAGCATAATTTGCTTAAAAATAGTCGTACAACCTTATACGATAGACTTCTCTTTCTCAAATATACCATTGCATATACCTAGAAGTGCGAAGAAAAAAAAGTTACAAAAAAATGTTTGCGAAATAATGGGGAAAATGGGTTAAAAATGCAGCGAGCGGCCAACTTAGAAAAATCCTATTTCGGAAACTGTAGATCCTATGGACTTCTACTCAACGCGATATTTTAAAGAGGAAGGAGGGTAGTTATTTTTAGCTGAAGCAATGCCTATACCTATATCCTTGTGGAAAAAAGTTATGGGGCAAAAAACAAAATTGATTTCTTTCGTGTTTTTTTTCTTGCTTTTCTTTTGTAGATATTTTTGTAAAAAAATACTTATGACTTTAAAATGTGATATTTCGATAGTAAATTTAACCTGGAACAATTTTCCTGTAGACGTGTTTGTACCAAAAGTGAATAGAACTCACCCTAGTTCACCCTGTGCCTAGGGACAAATTCACCCTTTTCTCAAAAACGCACCCATTTAAGTGGTAGCATTCCACGGTTTTTTCAAATTTAGGGGTCCATTGACCATATGAGATAATGAAATCCCGTTAACGTTGTAGTTCCTTTTAGCTGTCTTATTTTAAACATAATCAATAGCCTAATATGTAGATCAGGACAAATTATTGGCAAAACTCGCAGGGAAAATAGATAAATATTTGGAAGGCAACTGTAAAGATAAAATTACTTAATTTTCTTGATTTATTCTTTATCTGGGATACCAGATAGAGAACCAGTTACAATATCTGAAACACGTAATGAGGGGACAGCGATATGAAATGCTAAGACTGATAATAAGAGGCGGAAGGAGTATAGGAAGAAGGAGAGTGTCTTGGTTGAAGAATTTAAGGGACTGGTTTAAATGCAATTCTATCGAACTCTTCAAAGCAGCGGTAGATAGACTCTTCGGTAGATAGAGTAAAGATAGTGATGATGATACCCAACCTCCGATTAGGAAACGGCACTTAAAGAATAAGAAGTTCTCCATCTACGTACATCTTTGCGTTTGGGTAATTATGTCTTCCTATAACCATGGTTTTAGGCTTCTTGATATATATTTGTAAATCCGAAGTTTCACTTTTGAGGGTTAGATCATTTAACCTTCGGAGTACGAAGATTGTTTGACTTACTTAGATTACGATGATGGGTCAAGCGTGACCCATTCTCATTTTATTTATAAGGATGTTTTAAATAGTCAGTATTATTAAACAGTATCTTTAATTCAACAAAAAACAAACAAACATAACAATTATAATCCTAAATTTTTGTATTTAAATTTTTTAAGATTGTTCCCCATGGGCATATACTAGTTCGCTCCGGCGGCCAGATTTTAATACCTTACAGAAAACGGGCATAGGTAAATTTGCTCCGGCGATGCAGTGGGTGATCATATTATTAGAACCATCTAGTAAAATTCAATGTTTTAGAGGAAGGGTATACAATTGAGTTGTATTAATGCATTTGTTTCCATTTGGCTGTCTTGTTACACTTTATGAAAGTGCAATAAATAGTCTGGCAATAGTGGCAACACGCATGTGTGGCAACGCGTGACTCAGATGCCATTGTTCGTCAGTGCTGCCCAGCCTAGCTTGCAACTCGTGTGTCTATTATTTTGTATTCTTGGTGTTTAGAGTTATAATAAACTTTGTGAGCTTCCATTGCTCTCTAGTGATATTCTGACAGTCCTATATTATATTTTGTGAATTTAGTAAAAATTGCGCGTTCGTTACACTAGTGGTACCAGAAGATCATTGGAAATCCAAAGACATCTCACCAAGGAAAATAGCAGAAATAAAAGCTTAATATTAAATACTAATCATTCCAACAGAAACGTAGCATCCATTTCTTAAGTTGCAAAGGCAACGTGGACCGTATAAAGAAAAAACTTACATACCATTATGAAACAAAAGTAATATTTTCTGAGGTGGCTCTAATAATATGATCACCCACTGTATATTTGAATACGTATACCCGTAAACAGAGACGGCTGCGATTTACGTGTACCTACAAACATATTGAAAATATTCTTCGAAATCCGAAGACCGGGTCAGGACTGACCCGGCATCATAGATGTTACGTAGAGGAAAAACTGTATTTTTGCTTGTTCACGGCTGATAAAAGAAAACATAGATTGAAACAAATAAGGAGAACTTACGATCAATCGGATTTGTAAAAATATTATTTCACAAAATATTAAGAAATAAGTGAATTTTGGGTCACGCTTGACCCAGTCTTCGTACTCCGAAGGTTAAAAGAAATTAAAGGTTATTTTTATGTTAAGTATCTTCATGTATGATTGTGTTGTCAGCATTCCTAATTATGTTAATATACATATATGATGTTCATTTTAATACTCTTACTAGAGTCTGCCTTAGCATAACGTAAAGAGGTGAATTTAAAAATTATAAGAAAGAAAACGTACTAACCTATTTAAAATGACTACTACTATACCATCATCTGGTCTTTGAAAAGCAGTCTGTTGAACCAAATTGTCAGCGTCGCACTGAGAAGAATATATTCTAACTGAACCTCTCGTAATAAATTTAGAGAAGTGGGCTAAAACATAGTATTGCGGCTCCTTGTAGAACTCCGTTACATTGGACGTAATCGGTGCGATTAATGGATCGGATAAAGTTGGACCTCCTTCAGTATCAAGCACCATGTTATAGTCTATCCATCCAGTTACCCAGTGGTTAAAGTCCTTAAAACACGATAATATTATACCTAATATCGTGACAAGACAGTAACGCAACAGTTCGTAACACCGAAAAATCGTAACGGTATAATTCGTAACGTCAAAGTAAAATAATTTGGTTGATTAAATTATGATTATGTCTTGATAACGTGGAAACCACCATTTTTTACAGTTACAATTATTCAAATTGGAGAAGAGTTTGAACCTTCGTAGCATTATGTATCAAAGACAAGCTAGGTAGTTATCAAAAAGCAATTAGCAGAAAATTTATCGTTTCAATAAGTAAATATAAATAAAAGTTTATTTATATATAAGTTAAGTTTTTTGTGAAAGTGGCACATGCAAGTTTAAAAGGCAGTAAGTGATATACGGTATATTATCTACATTTCACGTAATTTTTTTGAAATAATAAATATTTTATTGTATTATAATATACAATTGTATATACTAGTAACATTTTAAACACATATGGACCGCGTTATGTAATAACGGATTAACCGCCAAAAGTCCAAAATCGAGATAATAGTGCCATCTTGCAGCTAGGGTGCAAATCTATGTATAAAAATATGTTTTTTGTAAAAAAATTTAAAAAAAAGCTGTTTTTAAATGCCTGTATTAAGCGACATTTTTTATTTTCTTAAAAAAAATCCCACACTAGGATTTGTAATATCGAACTAAACGCCAATAATGGTACATAATCCATTGTCATAAACAAAAATCCGCATCTTTGTAAGTGTAATAACGAATCAAGCGCCACGAATAGTCGGTTAATTCTTTATTACAAAACATAACATATTTACTAACGTTAAAGATATCGAATTAAAAGACATCCTTTGTAAGGTAACATCAGATTAAGCGCCAAATATGTCTCTTAATCCGGTATTCGGATCTTAACTCATGCATATCTTAAAAAATCATTAACGAATTAAGCGACATTTGATCGAATAACTTTTAAAATATAAATTATTTTTAAAAAATTTTAAACACATGTAAAAGTCTATTTACATTTGCATTAATATATTAAATATGAAACATGTCAGTACTATATTTTAGAAATAGTACCAAAAACAAATTTAAAATCTTTAAACCGATTTATCTCAAAACTACATTTTGGCGCTTAATCCGCTATTACATAACGCGGTCCATATACAATCTTATTGCGGTTTGTACATTGACAAGAACTGTAGTCGGTTCCAAATAGGGGGACAGGGCCGCACTCACTCTTGCGGGTGATACCTGTTCTACTAAAATAATCTCCACCGAAGCAAGTATGGATCAACAATCTTAACACAACAAAATTTCACCGAAAAGCTGCTCAGCAGTTACAAATAAATTTAAATTTCCTTCAAAAGAACAAGCACTAGTCTTTAGTGCAATCAAAAATACTTCACTTCATGACTACCTAATCCCTCTTGGTAACATTATTCAACCTAAAAATATCATTTTCGCCTTCCGCCTTTCCAACTTGCAAACAGAAATATCCTAGATGAGTATTTATATAACGATGGCCAAATCGCTATCCGAGGAGAAATTCTAAAGGCTAGACAACTTATAACACCTGCCGAAAGGATTGTCATGTCAAATGTATGCCCGACCATTCTACACCGTGTTCTTGAAAAAGAATTGCTAAAAATCGACCATATCCTTAGCTTTCGACGGCAAGTATATGTTAGCCCTCACAATTTAACCATCCCAAGCGCCATAACAATGACACTCGAAAACACAAAGTACACAATATTCTTTTCTCAAGATAGAAACATCTGCTTCAAATGCAAAAAACCAAGACACGTGGCAGCAGCCAGCCCGCACCTACAAATATATCTGCGAAACTCCACCAAGTTTCGATTCCTACGCAAACCCTGACCAGCACGACTAACGAACATGAAACGTTGCAATCTAATCAAGCTCCAACCACATCATCACACCAAAGCACCTTTTCACAACGTACTGAGTCAAAATTACCAAACGAAAATGCAGAAGTAACCGAAAACAAAGAAACTCATTTAAAACGCTCTATAAATCAAGTTGCCTCTCCAGAAATCGACAACGCACTTCAAAAAGACCCATTTGTAGTACCAAAATCTACAGGAACTCGAAAGAAGCCAAAGACATCTAAACTTAAAGAAGCGCATTCGAATGTATCCATTCCTACCTAACCAGAAGTGGGTATAAATAAGGATGATTAAAAGAAAGATAAATGATCTTGAGATCAGAACTCAAATCGCTCTAAAGCTTTAGTTCAGGTAAAACCAGCTCAGGAGTTAAAGAAAAACTAAATAAAATAGTCAAATACACGAAAACGGTAAAGCTTAGACGGCTGATGAGAGCCTGCAAGTAAAGGAAGAAAGAAAGAAAGATGAAACAGCAAAATAGATAATAATATGCCTAGATATATCAACAACCAAATTAAAATTTTGTTTTCGAATTTTTAATATTTTGGATAATCCTTACTTGAATAATATCTGTAGCATAAAGTTCACCGTTGGCCCAGTCCCCCATTGTTGCTGCTCCGGTGTATTTCGAACCTAAAATAATATTTAAATAGATAAAAAAACTAATTTTATGGAGTAATTCATTCTGCTGATGGATTTGCTGCACATTTTTCTTGGTAAAGTAGGATGAGAAGAGGCAGCTCTCATCCTACTCTTTTTGTAGTGCCTATCCGTTTCGGATACTGACGACCATGATGGCAATCTGTACCTTGCACACTGCTGCTCTGAAAATATTTGTGGTTGTTGTGTTAAACCACGTACGTAAATTTTTTAGACAAGAAATTCTTCGCTTTCCTGGTCCCCGTTTTCGTTGTATTTTTCCCTGCAAGATTAGATGCAGCAGTTCATATTTTTCGCTGTTCCTCATGATGTGACAGAGGTATTCGATCTTGGTTGTTTTTATTGTGGTCTACAGATCTCTTGTATACGCCTGCTTTATAGACTTTGAGAAGGCCTTCGATAGAGTCCGACACGACCGATTAAGACAACTTCTAATCGAAACGAACATTGAAGAAAGAGATATTAGAATAATAACTAATTTGTATTGGAATCAAACAACACAAGTCAAGGTCGATGATGAAATGACTAAGGAGATCAAAATATGTAGAGAAGTAAGACAGGGGTGTATTCTGTCTCCTCTTTTGTTTAATTTTTATAGCGAAGTCATGTTTAAAGAAGCTCTGTCGGAGGTTAGTTGTGGTGTAATGATCAACGGAAATACAATCAATAATGTGAGATACGCTGACGACACAGTGATATTTGCAGACAATCTTGCAGACCTGCAACGACTGATGGAACGCATTAACCACTACTGCAACAACTACGGACTTACATTAAACCTCAGAAAAACTAAATGGATGGTAATAACAAAAGATCCACACGCCAGGAATGATTTGGTTGTCAATAACACCGTTATAGAAAGAGTATCCTCCTATAAATACCTTGGAGCTTGCCTGGATCATACAGGCGATCAAACAAAAGAAATAAGAGCAAGAATAGAAATTGAAACAGACTGTATGACTTGTACACACTTCTAAATAGGTCAAACCGGCAAACACGTGTATGTTCTCAAAGAAATTGAAAGTGTGTAAAAAAAATTTTGCGATGCAGCCATGTTGTAATTTTAAACTAAAAAAGGATTTAGATGTGATAAACTTTTAATTTTAAGGGTTTTATACCCGATATCTGTGGCTTTTGCCCAGTATCCATGATTTATCATGTGAATTTTAACAATTGCTCTTCTATGAAGGATTTATAAGAGGACGTAAGTTTTTTCAATCTTTTGTTTATAAAAAATCTCTTATCTTAAATGTACTTTTAGGAAGCTCTGATGATGGCACGTTATGTGTTGAAAGTAAAGCTGATTATTAAAATTTTTTTACACACTTTTAATTTCTTTGAGAATATACACCTGTTTTCCGGTTTGAAGAATAGAAATAGCTAGATCAGCATTTAACAAGATGAAAATATTTCTCTGTAGTCGTGACATAAATCTTGATCTAAGAGTGCGTATGCTGCGGTGTTATATCTTCTCCACTTTATTATATGGAGTTGAGTCATGGACCATGAAGATGGGCAGCATTAAAAACATTGAAGCTTTTGAGATGTGCTGTTACCGTAGAATGCTACGTGTATCTTGGGTGGACCACGTGACGAATGCCGAAATTTTACGTCGGATCGGAAAAGGATGTGAAGTTGTACTTACTGTTAAAAGAAGAAAGCTTGAATACTTTGGCCATGTTATGAGAGGTGACAAATACTCGCTGCTGAGACTGATCATCCAGGGTAAAATCAGGGGTAAGAGAAGTATCGGTAGGCGCAGAATATCTTGGTTAAGAAATCTGAGGGAATGGTTCGGCTGCAGTTCCATCGACCTATTTAGGGCGGCCGCCAGTAAAATAAGAATAGCTGTGATGATTTCTAACCTCCGATAGGAGACGGACTTTAAGAAGAAAAAGAAGAAGAAGACAGATCTTTTTCTTTTTGCATTCTCAACAAAACACCCTGATTAGTAACGTGGTCGGTATGAGGTATCTTCAGGATTCGAAGATAAAGCCACATTTCGAAAGCCTCAATTTTCTTGCAGGTGGCGTCTGTGAGAGTCCACAGCTCAACTCCGTACAACATTATAGGAAAGAAATATCATCATGGTAATCTGATTTTTATGAGTATTGATAAATCATGACATTTGAATAGAAAGAGTGAATAACTACAAATATCGGGAACCTGGGTAACAGAACACAACGATCAAGGTAAAGAAATCAGGAAACGCATCGAAATTGCAAGAAAAGCATTTACAAAAATGAAAAAAATGTTTGTTAATCGGGACCTACCTCGAGCTGAGAATAAGAGCCTTAAGATGCTACGTGTTCTCGACTTTGTTGTATGGAAGGGAAAGCTGGACATTAAAAGTAGACAACATAAAGAAGTTGGAAGCATTTGAGATATGGTGCTATAGACGGATTTTAAAAATACCATGGATCCAACGAGTTACGAATGCAGAAGTGTTAAGAAGGCTGCAAAAGGATTGCGAGGTGATAAAGAACATCAAAACAAGAAAGCTGGAATATTTGGGTCACATTACTAGAAGTGCGAAATATGAGATATTAAGGCTCATAATTAAAGCTCGGATTATAGGCAAAATGCCTTTTTTGCCTATTTTGCCTATTATAATTGTTTTTTGCACTTTTTGCCTTTTTTCGTAAATTCCGCCTATTTGTGCCTTTTTTAAAATTTCATGGTACTACCCATGATATTATTCTATTACTAAACCATTCTATAATAAAATTTTGGGTCAATAATAAAATATCAATGGTTTGTTTAGATAACAGATTTCTAGGAAAATGTACCTGATCGAGACTTGAGGGTTAACTATTTGGAAATCCGTAAGCTTTATTAGTTTATTATCAGTTGTACAGTCGGTTACTGTATCAGAGTTTAGTCACAAATTGCTATATCCTAGTTAAGTTTTGTTGCGTATACCGAAAAGCAAAGAAGACGTTTTAAAACGTTTTAGATATTTGTGTGAAAAGATGACATCTAAATTAAGGCTATGGATCGCACCTTATTCGGAAATTTCTCTAGAAGGAGATGGAGCATTTTGTAAACCATGCGGCAAATCGGTAAGTTTTATTTTTTCTCTTTTTTTCTCGTCCCACAACATAACTAAATTCTAAAGCGGTTTTAGAATTCTAATTATTTTTTTTAATTCTTAGATTTCAAGTAGAAAAAAGTACTTTATTGACCTGCATTGTAGAACCCCACTTCATAAACGTAATTTGGAAAAATTAAATTCCTCTAAGTTAGCCCAAATATCTCTGCGGGATAGTTTAAGCAGTTCAAAAAAAAAGGAGGAAGACGCATGTAAATTTGATTTATGCCAGATGATGATTGCATCCAACATTCCTCTATATAAAGTTAATAACCCTAGTTTTAAATGCTTTTTCGAAAAATATCTTAATAAATCCTTACCGGACGAGAGTACATTGAGAAAACATACTGTGGAAAAATGTTATGTGGAATGTATTTCAAAAATTAAGCGGGAGTTAGAGGGCAATTTTTTGTATATTATCGTGGATGAAACGACAGATGTATGCGGCAGGTATATAGCTAATTTAATGATTGGAATTTTGAACAAAAACTTTGCGAGAAAACCTTATTTAGTTGCCGTTAAAGAATTGGAAAAAACAAACAATTTAACAATAAGTCGATTTATACAAGATAGTTTAACAAACCTCTTTTTACCCAACCCTATACCAGTGAATAAAATAGTTTTAATGCTTTCAGATGCTGCGGCATATATGTTAAAAGCTGCTGTTAATTTAAAGATTTTTTATCCTAATTTAATTCATTGCACTTGTGTAGCCTACGGGGTCAATAGAATTGCTGAAGAAATAAGAAATCTGTTTCCGTTGGTAAATAATTTTATAAATTTTATGAAAAAAGTTTTTGTAAAGGCTCCGTTGAGGGTGCAAATATATAAAGAAAGACTTCCCGGTGTCCTTTTGCCACCTAAACCAGTAATTACAAGGTGGGGAACCTGGCTCGAAGCAGTTTTTTTTTACTTTGAACACTGCAATGAAATAGAATTAGTATGTCAGAATTTGATGATGATATTTCCGAAGCCATTCGAGAAGCAAAAAAAATATTAAAAAATCCCAAATTGAAACAAGAACACGCTTATATCAATGACAATTATAAATTAATAGTTACCACAATTACCTTATTAGAAAAACAAGAGATAAATTTATGTGAGTCAGTAAAATTAATAGATAATTTAAAGAAGAAAATTAAATTGGCACCTGGAAGTAACGGTCAATTAATTTTAAAAAAATGAAATATGTTTTCGACAAGAATGAAGGTTTTTCCTTTTTATCTAATGTTGCTAAAGTTTTGAATGGGACATTTTCCGAGGAATTACAAATTATGCCAGATTTATTATCCGCTCTGAAATATGCTCCAATTACATATGTCGATGTCGAACGTTCGTTTTCAATGTACAAATTAATTTTAAATGATCGAAGACATAGTTTTAAGACCGAAAATATTGAAAAATATTTAGTTGTTTCTATTAATGATAAAATTTTAGGTGGTTATAAATAATAAGGTATATTCCTTTATTGCCTATATTTTGCCTAAATGTTAATAGTAATGCCCTTTTTAATAAAAATCTTTGCCTATATAGGCGCCTTTTTCTTCAATTTTTGTTGCCTATAAATTCGCGCTTTACTCATAATGCAGGGCAGAATTAAGGGGAACAGATCCATAGGTAGAAGAAGAATTTCCTGGCTGAGATACTTAAGAGAGTGGTATAGTTGCAGCTCAGTAGATCTTTTCAGAGCAGCCGCCAATAAGGTACGGATAGCTGTAATGATAGCCAATCTCCGATAGGAGAAGGAACTGCAAGAAGAAGAAAAAGACATTTGAATAGCGAAGCCATTTTTTGAAATGCAGATCTTACTTTCTCCATCCTACATTTGATTTATAGGGAATGGTCCCAATTTTCATTGATGTTCGTACCAATGTAGGTGTATTTTTTTACTCTTTCTATTTCTTGACCGTTCACACTGATTCCTCTTACTTAACGAAGAAAAATGTGTAGCAAATCTATCAAGTAACAGGTTTTGTTTACCAGTGCTAAAAGAATGTAACGAGTTTTGTTTGCCAATACTAAAAGAAGAAGTCAACACGGTTAATAAACCAAAAATAGCGGAGTACGGCAAGTTGACGAACAAGTCAAATTCTCAGACTACTTACCTACAGCAGCCTCAGTTGAAAGCATAAATTTGTGTGGATATAGTGTATGGGTTCTGTCTAATAAATAAGTATTATTAGCATAGTCAAAATAAGACTGAAGTGCAATTCCGTCTATATAATCTAGAGTTTTATAGTGTGCTAAAACCTAAAAATAAAAATCGATTAAAAGTAATCCGTAATTTTCAAAAATATTATCAATGATGTGTCATTAGTACTGCATCTTCTTCTTTTTCTGGGTACCTTTTATCCTTTAACGACATTTGTGACCATCACAACTCATTTTACTTTGTTTGAAGCGATTCAGAAGAGTTGTAGGGTTGTTTTTCAGCTCCACTGCAGTTTTCAATTAGTATGGCCTCCACTTTCTTTTGCCTAGTATGATGTGGTATGGTTTCCATTTCTTAGTATGTCACCAAAGTAGCTCATTTTTCTTTTCTTCATGATGTAGAGAATTTCTTTTTCTTTTTTTATTTTTCTTAATATTTCCGTATTTGTTACGTGTTCAGTTAATGGATTTTTTCACATTTTTCGATAAAACCATATCTCAAAGCGTCTTTTTTTAAGTTGCTTCATAAATGTTCAGGCTTCGGCTCCATACAAAAAAAATATAGAATAGAAAGCATCTCAATACTGTAGTTCTAAGACCTACTTCCAATTTTCCATTGCATAATATTACTTTCATCTTATTGAAAGCGCTTCTGGCAATCTTTATGCGTCGTTTTATTTCGAGGCTGCAGTTCATTGTTCATTTAGTTCACATTCCAACTAATTTTATCTGGGTACTTTTTCTAAAGCTTTTTCTCTAACGTAGCGTATTTCGTCTTAGATCTTGTTGTTACTGACTATCATTTCAATGTGTTGATGAATATCAATTTTTGTTTTTTCTTATGTTTAGAGCCATTCCATACCTGCCGCAGTGTTGCGTATGCGTTGTCCGATCAACCAAAATTTTTATGCCTTTTCTACCACCCGCAAGGAGTATAGCGTCGGCGTCGTCTGCATAGCTAAGATTATTCACTAGTGATGTTGATTATAGTTACTTTCGAGTAATCGTTACCAATCGTTACTTTTGTATAAAGTCATGATTAACTATTTATATGGGAAATAAGCCACAATTAAATAGTAGTATTTTGTATTTTGACAACGTCACCCGATCTGGGCGTCGAAACGTTAATAAAATTATTTTTTTCAATTTAGTTGTGGCTTATTTCCCATATAAATAGTTATCATCATAAAAATGTCACAAGGAAATAGATTCAGAATTACTTTTATACTTTTGTATTTGAGTACCGGTAGTATTTTGTATTTTGACAACGACACCCGATTTGGGCGTCGAAACGTTAATGAAATTATTTTTTTTACGTTTCAACGCCCAAATCGGGTGTCTTTGTCAAAATACAAAATAGTACTACGAGTAGTATTTTGTATTTTGACAACGACACCCGATTTGAGCGTCGAAACGTTAACAAAATTATTTTTTTCAATTTAGTTGTGGCTTATTTCCCATATAAATAGTTATCATCATAAAAATGTCACAAGGAAATAGATTCAGAAAAACAGTATAAAGTAATCATTTACAGCATTCGTTACTTTGATTACTTTTGTATTTGAGTACCGGTAGTATTTTGTATTTTGACAACGACACCCGATTTGGGCGTCGAAACGTTAATGAAATTATTTTTTTTACGTTTCAACGCCCAAATCGGGTGTCTTTGTCAAAATACAAAATAGTACTACGAGTAGTATTTTGTATTTTGACAACGACACCCGATTTGGGCGTCGAAACGTTAATAAAATTATTTTTTTCAATTTAGTTGTGGCTTATTTCCCATATAAATAGTTATCATCATAAAAATGTCACAAGGAAATCGATTCAGAACAACAGTATAAAGTAATCATTTATAGCATTCGTTACTTTGATTACTTTGTATTTGAGTACCGGTAATCATATGGAGAATCGCATTTCGCAGTTCATATTTTGTATTAGTAGGATATTTTCATTACTATGATTACTTTTGTATTTGAGTACAGGTAATCATATCGAGAATTGCATTTCTCAATAATTCGTATAAGATCCGATATAACAACGACCTTCACCGACCTATTTAATGGATAGAAATTAAATTATATGTAATCTATTTTGTTAAAAATTATTAAAAACAAGGGGTGCCCGACATAATTTTGTCCAGACTAATTAATAATTAAAAATGATTTTTTTTTTATAAATCCTACTAATTTTTTGGCCCGGGCAGATATTATTTTAGATATTTGGATCATAACAATAAAATACACATAGACCAAGGTATTTAGGAAAAAGTAAATGATTTTTAGGGAAATCGTGAAACAGGAAAAAGTTTTCAATAGACAAATGGGTGGAAATGCATACGTGCAGTATAAAATGCATCCAAAAGTACATAAACATTCATCCACGATTAAATTGAAGAGCATAGGACTCAATGAGTCTCCCTGTATTATTCCGCTGCCTATATCTATAGTTTCTGTAAGTTGTCCATCTATTCTGACCTCCATTTTGTTTTTGTGGTAGATTTTTCTAATAGTTTTTATGATATCTAAGGGAAATTTTCTATTCTGTCAAATGCTTTCTTCAAGTCAGACATTAAAAATGCTGCTATATTGTACTCTAGTGATTTCTAAGTAATTTGCTTTATGACGAATATTGCATCGTTACACGATCCTCCAGTACGAAAACCCAGTTGTTCATCTGCTAAACTCTGATTCATTAATTCTTGTAAAAATTTGGTTGTAGGTTTTGACATGAGGGTAGTATTTAATAAGTTGATACCTCTGTAGTTTTCTAGCTGCTTTTTATCTCCTTTTTAAATAGGAGAATTAGTTCGCTTGTTCTCTATTCTTCCGGTATTTTATTGTGTTTTATGATTTTGTTAATTAATGTCGTAAATTGTTCTGTCATTGCTGCTCCACAATATGAATAATCTCGAGTAATCTGTTTGCATCAATTAAGTGCCCAAAACAAACCCTCGAAACTCAAGATGACGTATCTTAGCAGTAACCCTGGGCACCCAGGTGCTTCGAAGGTCGGTTCTCTGTTCGTGTTCGTGTTCAGTGACCCCAAATACCCTGAAATAAGAAAATCTGGCCCTTCATATACTGATTATAACATGTTTATGCATTTTTCGATGCGTTTTATACACTTTAAAATGTAATAATGCATTTCCACCTATTTTTCTATTGTAGACTTTTTTCCAGACGTCATCCTAATCCTAAATACAATGCAAAATGTTGCAAGTCTCTAGGTACCTACTATATTTAAAAACAGATTTATTCCTGTGTTTTTAGTGTTAAATGCCGTGGTTTAATAAAAACAATGCCATAGCTACATGTAAAATTAAAGTTGATGATCATAGTCTAGAAATATTATCATTTCTACGTTTTTTTCGGCCAATCTAAGCTAGGTATTTTTTTCTAGGCCTGATAAGAATAGTGCTTATTTATTATTAAAATCTAATGTGTTACATTTTTATTTTTAAAGGAACGAACATCTGTGAATTATCTACCTCGACAAATCGTATTTTATCGTATAGACATCTGTTTCTGGGTGCATGCTTTGTTAAATGAATTACCTCCCTCTGTTTCAGCTAATTCTCAGCGCCCTGTATAATCCTGTAAAGCTCTTCATAGCCTTCGCCCTTTATAGATAAAATTTTAGTTAACTGTACTAATACCGAACACTCGTGGAATACCGGTCCGATTCATATATCAACCGATTGTAGATATAATACTCAAATAAGTACTCGCTCTGATACGATTGTTACGAAGTAACGAAGTAATCAGATCAGAGTAATCAAAGTAATCAAAGTAACGATTTTCCTCTCTGTATATTAATCGTTATTTTCGGTATTCGTGATTAACGGGTACTTTGTAACGAATAGTCACTTTTTCAACATCACTATTATTCACTAGTGTTCCGTTAATTAATATACTTTCATTGGTGTATTCTATTGCCTCTTTAGATATTTCTTCTGAGTGCATATCAAAATGGAGAAGGGATAATATACATCCAAGTCGTATTCGTCTTTTTATAGGTATCTCTTTAGATTTTGGCTGTTTTACTCGTATTTTTGCTTTCGTCTCTCCGTATAAAGTAATGATTCTCACAACATGATCATTTATTTTTGTGTACCGTAATATGTTTTCAAGACATTAATAAGGTTCCGTCATATTTAGTTTGGACTTAACCAGGTTCATTTTTTCTTTTAGAGGAGTAAAATGTATGAAAATTAAATAAAAAGATATACTCAGATATATAACTCTTAGTTTAGGAATATAATTTTAATAAAATATGATCTAATAAAATTTGTTTAAGTGGTAAAATCCTGTAATATGTACAGTCCGTCTAATTTCCTCACCGTTGCACGTCATTATCTACCAGAGATCTAAGTTGACATAGTTGCCAAAGTATAAAAAAATCCTGAATCCATTTTAAATCAAATAGATCATATAATTATTGTAAACATGGATTATACAACAAAACAAATTAATATTCAATGTAAATAAATAAAAACTTTAGAATTAGAAAACAAGAATTAAGTTCTCATCTTACGTTAAAGTAAATAATAAAAACAGTAAATATAATAAAACAAATACTTACAGTAAAGAATATAAACAAATATGAAGTGTAATCACCGCAACTGTCAAATAAATGTTACCAATTTATTCTAAAATGTCACCTTCGTTCGATTACAGTTACAGTGTGTTCCGAGCAAATGTGCTTCATAAAAACGCTTTATAATCCATTTATACAAATTAAATGAAACATATTATTGTGTTTTTCTTTAGGTAAACATTAATAGAAATATTCAAATATTATTTCTACGCGTATATAATAAAATATGTCTAGTGGCTGTAATTCCTGTGTACTAGGCAAAATGATTCTAAAACAGAACATACCTACCGCCTAAATATTTCGTGTTGGTATCATGTGACGTCACAGGCTATTACGCGGATGACGTGCAACGGTAAGTAAATTAGACGAAGTATACATATATCCTACCTTAGGTAAAATTTGCAAAAGTGGTCTTTGATCATCCAAAGTCAACATTTTAATATTTTTAAAGGCAGATTTTCTTATTGTAGGTCCCAAATTCTCTCTTATCCAAAGACTCTAAAATTGAAATCCAATAATTTCTACATCAATCATAGTATATTATAAATAAGAAGAACTTAACATAGGTTTAAGAAAAACATGAATAGGGTCTGAATGGTTATGAAAAAATGTTATACAGAGTAAGTCTGTAATTTGGAATAAATTCAATAGCTCTAATACTAATTGTTTTCTTGAAAAATTCTCACACCTGTCGATTAGTATTTCAAATCGAAATTTTTTACATACAATTATAATGTATACGAGTAGAGGTTGTCCCAACTTAGAGATAAGACGTCATCTTTGATTTTATTAAATGGCAACACTGTCATTTTGATAGCTGTTTTGATAGGGTGTGTAAAGTTATAGCGCGGTTACAGATAAATGAGAAATTTAAAGAGATAGACCAATTGGTGTACAAGTGGTATACCAGAGGGTAATGTAAAAATTTCCATCCTTTAAGGGTATACCGAACAAAATATCCATGTGCTTAGATCAAATGACATCTGTTTTAATAGTTCCTCTTTAATATTTTGCCTTTTTACAGGATAGTATTCAGAAAAACGCAAAAATAAGTAATGTAAAATATAATTTCATTAGGTACAATTATAAATAATATATTTATTTAAATAATTATAACTGTTAGGTCTATTTAATCAAAATAATGCTTTTATCTTTAATCACAATAATGTTTTTATTTACGCTGCTGCTAAAAGTTGCCGATGTAAGCTCCTTTTTATACCTATCAATGACTCCTCTTACTAGATTGTCGGGTTCTTGTCACAGCTCTGCTGTGCTAAAAGTTTTTACATTTCCAGGAAATTCTGAACGACCGATAACAAGACTGATAACGCAACAATTGGCAAATGTTGGAGTAATGACAATGTAAAGTGCAAAGTTAATGTACTAGCTTCCAGGGGCAAACGAATATGCATTTTACATTGTGGAGGGGAAGATGGTTGGGTAACCGATGGCTTACTATTAAATGCAAAAGACATTAAAGACAGTTGTTTGGACCATGTTTAGACTATCATCAAGATATTACGGGTGAACTTTTCGAATCGTGGTTTAAAAATAACTTATTACCAAATTTAGCAGACAACAGTGTTATTGTTTTAGATAATGCATCATATCATTCTAGACAACTTAAAAAAATTCCGAAAAAATACTCTAGAAAGGATGAATTGCAAGATTTTTATTATCACAAGATTTATATTTTGAAGATTGGTACACTAAAGACCAATTAGTAGAGGTACTTAATACAAAATTATTTGTAAAGGAATATATTATTGATGATGCAGCAAGTAAAAATGGACATACAACTTTAAGACTACCACCATATTACTGCGTTTTAAATCCAATAGAGTTGTTATGGTCTCAACTGAAATATAATGTGAGACAAAAATAATGTAAGTCCAAAATGTTATAACAATGTCGTGAAACTGATAGATTCTGAATTTAAAAATATCTCTGAGGATAACTGGAAGAAAGCAATAGCACTTAAAAAATATCGAAAAAGAATATCTTAAAAAAATTCCTGTTCTAAATAAAATTATTATCAATATGGAAAACGGTGATTTAGAGGAAGAAAGTGACAAAGTGTAATACCAAGACAACTTTCTCTCAATATTGAGCTTACCCGGAATATTTTCTTACATAATCAGGTGTAGGGATTATCGGCATATTATGTTCAACACCAAACTACTGCTTCAATCTTTTAAGAAAAACGTGGCCTTATTATGAACACTTCACTTATTGTTGCAATATCTATATCTTTGAAAATCAGTTCTTAAGAGAAAATAATAATGTAAGTAAGTGTTGACTAGATAAACTTTTAATTTTTACTTCAAGGTTTTATAAATTATTTAAATGTATATTTTTTATCTTTCACTACCTACCGTTCGCTCAATTATTAATTAGTTTTTGTATACAAACCAAATATTGTTTGAACATTTTATAGAAAATGCATTGCAGAAATATTATTAAAGTAGTTTAAACTTACAAAATTAAGCTTTGTTTATAACAATTCAAATTTATAGAGTCAATTTCTTATAAAATATACCATATTATGTTTCATGTAGGTCGGTACTATCCTGTTCTTTACCGGTCATAGTGCTGCTTATCCCTTTTTTCTCAAATAAATATAACCGGGCAATATACATAACTGCAAAATATTAAATATTTATTCCCTACCATTTACAAGATAATAAAAATAAAAAAGTTATGTCTGTAATTTGGAATAAATTCAATAGTTCAAATACTAATTGTTTTTTTGAAAAATGCTCAGACCTCTCCGTTAGTATTTCAAATCGTAATTTTTTACATATGGTTCTTTTCATGAGCATTTTTCAGTGCGTCACAGTTTTTCGATTTCTTTCCAAGGCATTAAATTGTATGTGACAGAAAAAAAGGCACGTCGCTGATTACATTTCGTCGGTGACATTTATAACATTTAATCTAGTTGTCAATAGATGGCGCTAATGATATAATATTAAATAATATTATATTATTCTGTATAAATTTATTCTGTACAATTTATACGAGTATACAAACCAAAGAAAATACCATTTTATAAATGCAATAAACACAATTGCTTAGTTTTTATACCAAATTGCAAATAAAATGTGACAACTGTCAGATTTAACTGAAATGTCAGAATAAATGTTAGAATAAATGTCATAAATGTGTATTTATCACGGACTAACCTTTTTTTCTATCATTTGTGACGCACTGAAAAATGCTCATGAAAAGAACCATACAATAATAATGTATACAGGGTACCCTGAATATGACGTCATCGTTGATTTTCTTCAATGGCAACACTGTCATTTTGATACCTATTTGATAGAGTGTGTAAAGTTAAACATAACTAAATATCAAATTTTTATTCTCTACGATTTACAAGCTAATAAAACATAATATTAAATCTCTAAATTGGAACGCTCTGTATACATTATTATTGTATGTCAGCGATTCTCAACCTGTGGGGCGCGTCCCCCTATGGGGGCGCGCTTTTAGTAATGGGGGGGGGGGGCGTGAGTATATAAAAAATACACCATCATTAACTAATTTACTAAAATCAAAGCAAAACAAAATTCTGACAAAATAAAAAATAAAATACAAATGAACACTGAATAGGAGTTATAATCATAAATAGCACTCAATACTAAAAAGTAAGATTTTACTGTTTTTTGTCAAAATTGTTGAACGAGGGGGGGCGCGGTGAAAATAATTATGGAAGATTGGGTCGCAAAGGGTAAAAGGATGAGAAACGCTGTTGTATGTAAAAAATTTCGATTTGAAATACTAATCGACAGGTCTGAGCATTAAAAGAACAATTCGTATTTTAACTATTAAATTTATTCCAAATTATAGACATAATTTTATTTTTTATTATCTTGTTAATAGTAGGAAATAAAAATTTGATATTTTTCAGTTATGTATAACTTTACACGCCCTATCTAAACAGCTATCAAAATAAGCGTGTTGCCATTTAAGAAAATTTAATTATTATTGTATGTAAAAAATTTAGATTTGAAATACTAATAGACATTTCTGAGTATTTTTCAAAAAAAAATCAGTATTTGAACAATTGAATTTATTCCAAATTACAGACTCACTATGTATAATATATTAATTAAACAAAACAACCTAACAAAACAAACACACTTAAAATTGTCAACTCAACACAATTGAAATAAATTGCCCAAAAAGAAAATAAAACCTTATAATTTGATTGTAGTTTCCTGCATTTCTAAGCACATAAATGCATTGTTTTTGTAGCAGGAAAAATGAGGTTTACTGTTATTTCTTCTGCCGCAGTGGATGCACCTTTCAGCAGGTAATGACATTTTTTTTCTTTTCGCATTTTCCTCTCCTTTTCAAATATGAGTGAAACAATGGCTCGTTTAATTTTAGTAAAGTAAGTATCAACAATAATAGACCTGGATCCCAGGTACCAAAGAAAAGTTGATTAATATCAAACTGAAAATTTGTTAATAGCTTAACGGTGTCTAGTCGGACAATCTTTGATGTATGGGAACACTGGAACAGGAGAAGTTTTAATTGTGAAACAGGTTAAAAATTTGGAACGTCAGATTACGAAAACGTCCCATGTATTTTGCCGGACAGAACATCCAATTGATTTGTTACCCTTTCATTAAACTCTCCCTTCGTACTCCATTCTCGTTGGAACTTTACCGCGCTGAGCAGAGGGGACGTAAATTATAAATTGTAAAATTCCCTCATCTTCTTTAGTCGCAGCCTCCGTTATGGCTTGCAAATTTTAGAAGCCTCGGAGGTGTAACCAGAGAAGGTTCCCATTGTCTTCAATCTGGTGGGATGTAGAGTAATATTTTTAATATTATTTTATATGCTATTAGATAGAAAACTTAGTCTTTTGCTAGCAGTTGCCGCTAGAGCATCCCTGCCATTTCGTTCGTTGCAATCCCTGGCTGCACGCCGGGGTTTGTCCTGGTTGGGTCAGAGAGAGCAGCATATGTGCCTCCTGATGAGAGACTAATAAGTTTGGAAACCGGTACAGGTGCTTGCTGCACTCTCTGATTGAACTAGAATATAGTGCGGCTATAGTTTCGTGTTGCAACGAAATTGAAAATGGTTATTCATTTTTTTAATAAAAATTAAATGTTTTTACCAAATCATCCGGAAACCAAAAAACAGCTGGAACACCAACAATTTCAGCCATAGCTAAGAAGGGTTTATTTCCTGTAGAGATACCCCAAAAACTAATTCCATACTTTGAATATAGATCCAAAAATTTTACATAATAATCAGCCAGAAGCTGATAGAGTTCATCTATAACAAAGCCCATGGTTCCTCGATACAAGTTACTTTCTTTAAATGCTTTCGGTATGGTCCAAGTAGAAGTAATGAGCTTAAGGTCTTTGGCAATGTTAAGGGCTTCTTGTATGATTGGAATCTAGAATAGTGTAAAACATAGCAGGATTAGCTAAATTTGTAGCCTGTTATTGAGTTTTATATGGCACTTTAAAATTTAAGACAATTTAAAAATACATATCAAATTATACACTCACCGGCAGAGAAAACGGGCACCCCAAAAAATGGGTCATTTTTAATGTCTTGTATTTCCTAAAACTGATGTCCGATTTAAGTAATTTTTTTAATATGTTATAGCCTTATTCTTTATCAATATCGCTGTAATAATATTGTTGCTACACAGGTACATTGTCATTGTATACAGGGTGTACGAATCAAACTGGTTTTTTTCTCAAACTTTGGAACACCCTGTGGAATGTTCTAGCTTTTATAAAATACTGAAATTATAACCAAACTCAGCTCAAACCCAAACCAGCCTCAGGTTTTCTTAACATTCTGTTTTTTGATTCATTCGCTTATGTTGGATAATAAAAAAGTTAAGCACTTTAACAACTACCCCTGTTTTTCGTTAATACAGGGTGTTTTTAAATAAGTACGGCAAACTTTAAGGGGTAATTCTGCATGATAAAATAATGACAGTTTGCTTTATAAACGTATGCCCGCAAATGCTTCGTTTCCGAGATAGGGGGTGTTGAAATTGTTCTTACAAACTGACGATTTATTTATTTCTCTAAAACGGTTTGTGATGTGCAAATGAAATTTGGTGGATTTTAAGAGGTAGTTTAAGAATTAAGAATTTTATATTCACCATTAGCGTGCATACGGGTATAAAATTTTTAGATATATCCCGTATGCACGCCAATGGTGAATATAAAATTCTCAATTGTATGCCAAAAAATGCGCAATAACTAGCTCTTAAAATATACCAAATTTCATTTGCATAACACAAACCGTTTTAGAGCAATAAATAAATCGTCAGTTTGTAAGAACAATTTCAACACCCCCTATCTCAGAAACGAAGTATTTGCGGGCATAAGTTTATAAAGCAAACTGTCACTATTTTATCATGCAGAATTACCCCTTAAAGCTTGCCGTACTTATTGAAAAACACCCTGTATTGACGAAAAACAGGGGTAGTTGTTAAAGTGCGTAACTTTTTTATTATCCAACATAAGCGAATGAATAAAAAAACAGAATGTTAAGAAAATCTGTGGCTATAGTTGGGTTTTAATTTTAGTATTTTATAAAAGCTAGAACATTCCACAGGGTGTTCCAAAGTTTGAGAAAAAAACACAGTTTTATTCGTACACCCTGTATACAGTGACAATGTACCTGTCTAGCAACAATATTATTACAGCGATATTGATAAAGAATAAGGCTATAACACATTAAAAAAATTACTTAAATCGGACATCAGGTTTAGGAAATACAAGACATTAAAAATGACCCATTTTTTGGGGTGCCCGTTTTCGCTGCCGGTGAGTGTACTTATGATTCATACATATATTACTTCTTTCTTCTTCTTTACTTCTTCCTGTTTTTTTACAGGTTACAATTATACAAAAAAGTATTTACAAAACCATTGTTAAAAGTATAGGTAGGTAATATACGCATATGGGTCAGAAATATGGGACAGATAATAGATACAGGTAGATTTTTATCCCTAGAAATGGAATCCTGGAGATGAAGAGCCCAGATTTCAAGGCTAGACGATGTCAGAAACGATGAAATTAGAAGACTGTAGATGGTAATATAATAGAAAAAATAAAAAAGCTGATGTGGTAAAATAACCGGAGTTGAATCTCAGATTTGAGAAAAGGAAACGAGGTCCTTAGTAAAAGTATTGTAGAAGCTGAAAGCAGATGTCAGAGGAGCAACGGAAAAATTATGCCTCCCTGAAGGTGACACTGAAATGCTACATGTTTCGATACTTCAATATGCGCTTGGGAACTGTACATGCAAGCAAGAACACATAAATATAAGCTACAGTCATTTGAAATGCGGTGTTTCAGAGGGATGTTTAGAATAACACGGACACAGAAGAAAACGAACATGGAACTATTGCGAGAAATGGTCAAAGAATAAACAAAATAAAAATAAATTGCAATATCTGGGACAAATTAATAATGAGGGGACAGAGATATAAAATGCTAATAATGATAACACAGGAAAAGAAAAGAGGAGGAAGGAGTATAGGAAGAAGGAGAGTGTTATGGTTGAAGGATTTAAGGGACTGGTTTAAATCCAGTTCTGTAGATCTCTTCAGACTAGCTCTTGTTAGAGTAAAGATAGTGATGATAATGCAAAATTACATTAAAATATCTAAAAAATAATAAATCTCCAGGAAGTGTTGGTACACCCGCGAAACTTATTAAATATGGGGGTGCTACTATGGCTAAACAAATATGTATAATACTACTGAGAGTCTGGAATGAGGAACAAATCCCGGAAGAGTGGTGTATTGGAATTGTTTGCCCACTACACAAAAAGTGTGATCAATTGGAATGTAGAAACTATAGGGGAAAACCCGCCTTAATAAAGCCTACAAAACATTTTCGAGTATCTTATATAGTCGCCTAAGTGCACATTCAGAGGATCTTCTTGGAGAATATCAAAGTGGTTTTAGGCCTGGTCGATCAACAACAGACCAGATGTTTGTGCTAAGCCAAATACTGAAAAAAAAACGAATGAATTCAATATCGGCACATACCATCATTTAATAGATTTTAAATTGGCCTATGATAGTGTTCTAAGAAAAAAATTGTATAAAGCCATGCCATCAACACCAGAAACAGCGGTCACCAATTCACGGTTGATAACTCTACCTTTGAAGTGGTGGACAAATTCACATACTTAGGCTCCCTGATCACCAAGGAGAACGTCATGACGAAAGTAATCAAGCGAAGGATACTCCTAGCAAACAAATGCTCTTTTTGACTGAGTAGATATATTAGAAGCAGAAACTTAAGCCAGAAAACAAAAATAACCATATACAAAACTCTTATACAACCAGTGTTGACATATGGATCAGAGGCATGGACCATCTCCAAGGCAGATGAAAACCTTATGCTTATATTTGAACGAAGGATCCTGAGAGGAATATTCTGTGGTATCTGTGAAAATGGTGTTTGGAGGAGGAGGTACAACTACGAGGTATACCACAGATATAAACAAAAATTTGGTGGTAAGACGTAGTATCTCTTATAAGAATAGGAAGACTAAGATGGGCAGGACATCTAGCAAGATCACAGCAGAGCAACCCTCCTAGAAGAATCTTTATGTCACAACCTGTGGGAAGCAGAAATAGAGGTAGGCCAAAACTCAGATGGTAGGATGGTGTAGATGAGGATGGGAGAAAAATAGGCGCAGCAAACTGGCAACGGTTAGCAATGGATAATGGATAGGACTGACTGGCGTAATAGACTTGGGAAGGTCGAGGCTCTTTCATAGGGCTGTAGCACCATTAATGATGATGAATGATAATAATGAAGATAGTAGATTTCAAATAAATGCAATAATAAAATAAATTATATACTTGAGCTATAACGTACCTTATACTCAAAATCTTCTGGAGCAAGCTGCATTTGTCTTAACTTGGGATCTATGCAATTTAAATCCTCTTCATCACTGTCCATGTAAGAGTAGTAGTGATCAGAAAAATCAGTACCACCCATTGGTACTCTTCCCAAATTGTATTCTAGACCTTCATCTGAAAAATATGACCTAAAAACAAAAATTGGTCAGAAATGACGTTTTATGTATTCTATCAAGAGTTTAACTATTGTGGTAGTATAATAAAGATATTCAAGTGTTCTCCTTACGCTTCTTAAAAGCATGTTTCAAGTCCGTTTTCCACTCAACTGGTTGGCGTACAAAGGTGTCCTCCACTTTCGTGGCCACGAACGAAAACAATTTAAAATTATTGTTTTATTTTTTTTGCAAAACCGCTACGAAATGTGTAAAACACACAAAGCTAGAAATATTTTCTAGTGTCTAGAAGATACACACATAACTGTTTTGCTGAATTTATAAAGATTTAAAAATAATGAAACCCTCAAATAGGAATTTTTTTGAACAACTTGGCATGTTTTAAGAGTAACTGTTTACTCACTACTACAAAACTTAATGAAAGAGTATATAAAATATAAAGAAAAACATTTATAGTGCAGTCACTGAAGGTTTTCACCTCCGATTTCGTTGAACCTCAATCGATGTTCATGAAAATTGGTGAGTAACTAGACGATACCTCAAGGGACAAAGGTAATATGATGCCAACTTGCGCTTTTATCCTGGGGGTGGATGCCACCCGTCCTTGGGGGTGAAAATTATTTTATTAAAAATAATACGATAAATCTATAAAGGGGCAAATTATAAGCAAAATTTGTTATATAAATTTATTAATATAAATCAACACTTTTTGAGTTATTAAAGACCCAAGATTTTATTTTTTCGTAAAAAGATGCATGTTTTAAGGAGGTTTTTCACGTATAACTTAAAAACTATAAGCTTTTACAAAAAAGTTATTATGACTGAAATTGAAGATAATAAAAAACTGAATACACAACTCACTTAAAGGACTAAACTAATGTTAGTTCAAAGTGAGTTATTGCCAATTGAATGTATATTTTTTTCGATGAGTACTCAAATCTAAGTATTCAAGCTTAAATAACGGAAAAACGATGCAATGTATAAAATATACCTGCTAAGAACTTGCCAAATTACTTCGGAATACCTATCAAATATCAAATGAGCTTCAGAACAAGCTAATAGCGTCAAAATTAAGCAAGTTATTATGAAAATAAGAGAACCCCTTCGAATTTTTTAGGAAAAAGTGAAAAATAAAGCATACGCCATTTCCACACAAATTAAAATTTATAGTAATCCTTACAAGAATTTATTTACATTAGCATAAGTAATGATTTCAATAATTTTGACCGGTTTAGATTGCATATTTTTGAAAAAAAGATATAATTATTTAAAAAAATCATAATTTTTAAAATTATCGTCATTTTCATAATCTTTTGATAATAACTCCAAAAATACTCAATATACGTAAAAAATTAAAAATAAGCAAATTTTAGTTTTTTCAGTGCCAAATATTTTACCTGTTTTACTATTTCTATAGGGTAAAAAATAACCGAGATAAAAACGTTTACATCTTAAATTTTGCTGTGAGAACCATGCAACCAGGACCATTTAACCTTTTATTTTAAAAAAAGTAAGGGGTTTAAAAAATTAAATTCAACGCAGTTAAATAGCCATTGGAATTAGCTTTCCAATGGTTTTTAGATGAATCTGATGTCGTTAAAATGAACGGATAGTCCTGTCGTCAGTGGGGGTACAACGGCCTCGTGAATTCAGATGGACTTACCCAAGTTTTTTTTATGTATTTTGACCCGTAGGACACGAATTTTTTGGGTAACAGTCGATCCGGATGTCGATAAGATTGTTATAAACAAAGAACTTGAGGAATCACATAACAGCGATTTTTCGCAAAACAAAGCATTTTTTTGTATTTTTTGGGCCATTCTAAGCAAAAAATGTTTTTACAAGTTTTTTCGTAGGATGCATACTTTTGGTCATAAACGCGGTTGAACTTTCAAAAAATCGAAAAATTGCAATTTTTGAACCCGAATAACTTTTGATTGAAAAATTAAATAGCAATTCTGCTTACTGCATATGAAAGTTCAAGTCAAATTCTATCGGTTTTGATTACTTTCATTGCTAAAAATTAACTTTTTTGTTGTTAAACAAAGCTATAAACACATAGTGATTGAATGATGTTTTCAATGCATTTCTCATTTGAAATCCAACGAATAGGCCGCATACAGACAATTTCTACGTAGATTACGTACATTAAAACACATGCATTGTGCACGGGAAACACTATGTGTTTATGGCTTTGTTTAACAACAAAAAAGGTAATTTTTAGCAATGAAAGTAATCAAAACCGATAGAATTTGACTTGAACTTTCAAACGCAGTAAGCATAATTGCCATTTTATTTTTTAATCAAAAGTTATTTGGGTTCAAAAATTGCACTTTTTCGATTTTTTGGAAGTTCAACCGCGTTTATCTCAAAAACTATACATCCTACGAAAAAACTTGTAAGACCATTGTTGCTGAGAATCACCCAAAAAATACAAAAAAAATGTTTTGTTTTTCGAAAAATCGCTGTTATGTAATTCCTCAAGTTCTTTGTTTATAACAATCTTATCGACATCCGGATCAACTGTTACCCAAAAAATTTGTGTTCTACGGATCAAAATACATAAAAAAAACTTGGGTAAGTCCATCTGAATTAAAGAGGCCGTTGTACCCCCCCCCCCCTGGCGACAGGACTAGGAGTTATTAAAAAAAAAAATAAAATTATTTGGAAAAATTTTAACAGATAAATTTTGAAAAAATTTTGCGGCATAAATTTTAATGCTAACAACATGTTCGGGGGCTCATTTGATAGATATTTTTAAGTGCTTTTACAAATTTTTAATAATAGTATACTATAGTTGATCCAAAAGATGGCTTAACCCAGACATCCAAAGTGAAAGTTATCCTTCAACACCAAATTGTTCTATATTGTCCACATAATGTCCAGAAAAAAGTCACAGCGTTTTGAGCGTCGGGTTTGGGGGGGGGAGAGGGGGAGAAATCGGTAAATATAAAAAGTATCGAATACCAACACATTTCAACCTTCGTAACTCTGGAACCGTTGATTTTATAACAATTATGTATAGAACCTTTTCTGTTTTAAATTTTATGTAGAACATTTTTCTATAGAACATTCCTTACGCTAAAGCATAGTTTTAGAAATATTGACGAAAAACGTAAAAAAACTACTAATTTACCGACTTCTCCCCCATCTCCCCCCAAACCGGACGCTCAAAATGGTGTAACTTTTTACTGAACAATATGTGGACCATATAGAACAATTTGGTGTTGAAGGAAAACTTTTACTTTGGATGTCTGGGTTAGGCCTTTTTTTGGACCAATTATACTATACTACCTCTGTACCTTTGGAACCGTTCATTTTAGAAGGGTTATGCATAAGGCCTTTTTTATTTCAAATTTAATGTAGAACAATTTTGTATAGAAGGTTGTTCATGCTAAACCGCATAGTTTTAGAAATATTGGCGAAAAACTTAAAAAACTACGAATTTACCGATTTCTCCCCCTCGCCCCCCAAATCCGACGCTCAAAATGGTGTGACTTTTTTCTGAACATTATGTGGACCATATAGAACAATTTGGTGTTGGAGGATAACTTTCACTTTTGATGTCTGCGTTTGGGTCTAACTATACCCTACTATAAGTTTATGTTATAAAATGCATAATTTTCCCGTTTTTTAAGCTTAACCCGGCACCTTCCACGTGGGGTGCTACTAGCACCCCATAACACATTTTTATCAAATATTTGGTATTTCAAGTTTGGTAACGGAGCTGTGCGTCATAGTAGCTTTCTATAATATTATATAGCATAGAGGTGTTAGTGTTTGAATTGGTTATTTAGTGTCATTGTGAACTTATAGCGCTAAAATCGAATTGGGGTGTCATCATCTGGCACTTTAAGTTTTAAATTTTTTTGTATTTTTGATAAACAGGTCAAATTTACATGTGTTATTGAAATAAATGATTTAAATTATTAATGTAAACTATATACTCACTAAATCTTAATTTTTTTTAGATATTTTACTTGACTTCATTTATTATGGCTTGGTACTTGCTAATTTGCTTATGACACTTTTTCATTTTATTTTTCAACTTTTATAACATATTAGTGGCTAATATGTCAATAAAACATGTTTTTTATATTCTTGTGTTACTCAACACATTATTTTGTTTTTCAAACAAGTAGATCACAGAAGATTTTTAAGGGGTGCTGTGAGCACCCCACGTGGCAGTTGGCGCCTTCCAAAGCCACGTGGCAGGTGCCGGGTTAAATACTTAGATTTTTTTACTCTCCGAAGAAAATATACATTCAATTACCTATAACTCACTTTTAGTTAACACTAAAAGGTTTTTCTACTAAGGGGTTTATTTTATTTTTTATTGGCTTCAATTTTGGTGATAATACCTTTTTTGTAAAAACTTATAGTTTTTGAGTTATTGATGAAAAATCGGTTAAAAACATGCATTTTTCTTATGAAAAATTTTTGATCTTTAATAACTCAAAAAATTTTGATTTAGTTTAATAACTTTATATAACAAATATTGGTTGTAATTTGTTTGTCTATCGAATTATGGGGTTATTTTCAACAAAATAATTTTCACCCCCGAGAAGGGGTAGCATCCACCCTCAGGGTAAAAGTGCAAGTTGGTACCATGTCACCTTTGTTCCTTGAGATATCCTCTAACCACTCACCAATTTTCATGCAAATCGATGGAGGTTCAACGAAATCGGAGGTAATAGCCCATATTCACCTTCAGTGACTGCACTATTAGGAGAGTGGTTAAGTCTAACAACATACAGCATAAGAGGCCAAATAGTATAGCATAAATATTGAAAAATTGCTGTTTAAAATATTATAGCTAAAAAATCAGAAATTTATTACCTACCTAAAATATTCAGTCAGTACACAAACTCTTTAAACGTCTTTAAAAAAATATTAAACAGCAATAAATATTTCATATTTAAAATTTTATAATTCTGGTAAAAAGATACAAAAGTTTCACATATTTACCTAATTACATAGTCTTGAAGTTCAGGACTCATATTCTTGATATTTATTCCTGTCGAATCCGTAAAAGCTCCTCCGAAACCAAAAATTTCTTGATATCGAGTTTCTGGATTAATGTAAATCTTTTTCTCAGCTTTTTTAGCGTCAATACTCTCCTGCACATTTTTCTTTTGATTTTGAGAACAAAGAACATAGTCAACATGAACATTATGTTCGCATGCTCTATCGGAATTAGGTACGGTGCAATTTGTAAATACGATTGGTCGTGTAAAATAACTGATCTTTTTGGAGAACCTTTCCCCATCTCTATTAGATGTATATACGGCGTACTCGGTTGGAGGAAGTTTTTCTACTGGTTCAAGAACATCACAGTAAGTGTCGGTGCAAACGCAGACGATCTTATCCGGTTCAAGCTCTTTGGGCACACAATTCCGGGATACAACAAATGGTACTCCTAAAAATTTACAGTGTTTTAAAGGTTATACTTAATATTGTACCATATACGCATATCGTTAGCTTACTGTGAAGAAGTCCAAAATATTCAATTTTATACTTTTAATCGGCATCGGTCAGTATTATCCAAAAGCTATGTATGCTTTGTTTTCTTTCAATATGGTTTGCTTCTTCTTCTTTGAGTGCCTCTCCTATCGGAGATTGGATATCATTAGGGCGATTCTAATTTTATTTACTGCTGTTTTGAACAATTCGTTAGTGGTACAGCCAAACCACTCTCTCAAATTTCTCATCCAGGACATTCTTCTACGGCCTGGATTTCTTCGTCCTTGGATTTTTCCTTGCATTATATTTTGTAGGAATGTGTACTTTTGTCCTCTCATCAGGTGGCCTAAGTATTCAAGTTTTCTCTTTTTTATACTCTGTAGAGCTTCTGGCTCGTTATTTATTCTGCGTATTACTTCTTCATTTGTAATTTTATCCACCCAACTTATTCGTAGTATACGGCGGTAGCACCACATCTCAAAGCTTTCAAGATTTTTAATATTCCTCTGTTTAATAGTCCATGACTCAACACCGTAGAGCAAAGTACTGAATACATAGCATTTTAACATTCTAGTTCGTAGATGAATACTAATATCACGATTACAAAATAATTTTTTTATTTTTATAAAAGTAGACCTGGCAATTTCAATACGTCTTTTTATCTCGTGATTTTGGTCACCTGTTTCATTGATAAGGGTTCCCAAGTATTTGTATTCGTTTACTTTTTCAAGTTGGGTACCGTTTATTGTGATACTAGTGTCATTTATTGGATTCTTACTGAAGGTCATATATTTGGTTTTTTTGACGTTCATCCTTATGCCGTAGTTATTACATATCTCATTCATAGTTTCAACTAAATGTTGTAGATCTTCCGCTGTTCTTGCCATTATCACAGTATCGTCAGCATATCGAATGTTATTGATAACTTCTCCATTGACTATTATCCCTTCGTTTGCATATGAGAGAGCTTCTTGGCATATTTGTTCGCTGTAGATATTAAATAAGAGCGGTGACAATATACAACCCTTTCGTACTCCTCTACGTATTTCTATTTCGTCCGATGTTTGTTCTTCTATTTTTATATTAGCTCGCTGATTCCAGTACAGATTTAATATTATTTGTATGTCTCTGGTGTCAATGTTCTTACTCTCCAGGATTTCTTTGAGTTTACTGTGGCGTACTTTGTCAGAGGCCTTTTCAAAGTCTATAAAGCAGGCGGGTACCTCTTGGTTAACATCTAGGCATCTCTGTGTTAGAACGTTCAAGGCAAAGAGAGCATCCCTTGTACCTAATCCTTTTCTGAATCCCATCTGTGTATCGTTAATATCGATGTCTAGTTTTTGATAGATTCCGTTGTGGATGACTCCAAGAAATATTTTAAGCAGGTGACTCATCAAGGAGATTGTTCGATGATCTGAACATTGCATTGCCTTAGTTTTCTTCGGTATGGTGACAAACGTAGACAGCAACCATTCTTGCGGTATTATACCAGTACTGTATATTGTATTGAATATATGCAATATTATGGTTACGGATTTATCATTCAAAAGCTTCAGCAGTTCTGTAGGGATTTCGTCAGGTCCGTTTGGTTTGCTAAGTTTTGCTAAAATTATGAAAATGGTGGTAATGAAAAGTCCGTTAATTTTGACAACCGTCTGAAATCTGCGCAAGTCCGGTGTCTAATTTTCGTGGCTCAGTGGAGGATGCTCTTCAGATTATTGAAACACCAATAGCACTTTAGAGAATTTATTTGTAAAGACAGACACTAGGGTAGTTACCCCGGGAGAACGTTGAGTACTGATTACGGCTTGTAAGCGAGTTAGTTGAAGACTCTATTTGTTGCTACATATTGATACTTAGTGAATGAAGTTAAAGGTACCTCTGGCCTGATTGAAGTGATTCTTGAGAATGATTCTAAAATGTATTATCTCTTGTTGGCAACATGAATTGGGTTATAGCCCACACGACAAAAATAGCAAAGGTTTTTAATTAGTCAGCTAAAATTATGTCCATTGCCAAAATATTGTTTATAAATTGCAACAATTAAACAAATGAAATATCCCGCACGTGTTTAAATATGATAACAAATTGGTTGATGTGATATACAAGGTAATAAAAATATACTGTCAAATATCGGATACGAATAATGGATGCTTGGTATTTAACATACTGCTCGACGAAATAAGTAATAACGAATGCCTCAGTACATCAACGTTCTCCCGGGGTAACTACCCTAGTGTCTGACTTAACAAATAAATTCTCTAAAGTGCTATTGGTGTTTCAATAATCTGAAGAGCATCCTCCACTGAGCAACGAAAATTAGACATGGTCCTTCGAGCCAGATATTAAAGTTATTAGTGGCAAAACCGTTCAAAAGTGTTGCTGCTTTTTTGCTGTCAATAAAATAAAAATTGTTTTTTTTTTGCAAACAGACGAGTACAGGTTAGAAGCACACATATAGATAATTATTTAAAAGTATAATTTTTTTTAAATTATTTATTCCTTATTTAAAACTTTAAGAACTATGTGTGCCCGGTATTATTGGGACCGTGCAAGTTCAGCAAAGCGGCACCTGGTTTCTACGCTCAGCAACATTATTCGCACTTTTAATTATATTGGCCAATTATATTAGTCCTGGTTACTGGATAATTGTCAAGGCCATAGTCCAAAAAAATAATAAAAATAAGATTATTAAAACGTAAACAATAATTGTATGTAGTAAATAAAATTAGTTATTAAAATGCAGTACTGCAAGCAAAATAGAATTAATTAAATTTACCTTTATATAATAATTGCATATCATATCAATATTGTGGAGCAATACATAATTTTCCTTCTTCATTGACAGTAGATATGAAAATATACTAGTCGAGGAAATGAAGCTGAAAAAATGGCAAAACCTCGCAATTTTTTCGTCCAGCATCGATTTGTACAAAAATTTGGGATTAGGCTCATTACACCCTCTAGTTCATTTTCTATATTGAGCCGTTGTATGCTTTTGGTTTTTTAAGGGTGAAAACTACCCCTAATTGTAAAAAATTATAAAATAACATTTTAAACTTTAATATTGTCAACATTTGGTTCTTATTAGTTACATAATGAATGTTTTATGCTTTAAAATATACTATCATATTATTTCAACCCTTAGAACCACCCTTGTTGGAGCTATATATAAAAAATTACTTATCCAAAAAGAATAATTTCGGCTTGCATCGATTTCCATAAAAATTTGGGATTAGGATTATCTCACCCTGTACTTCATATTCTGTATCATGTTTAAGGGCGTTGATTATTTTTACGGATGTAAACTACCCCTTATTTTCAAAAATTATATAAAAACATTGTAAACTTTAATATGGGTAAAATTTGGTTTTGATTGGTTAAATAATGATTGCTTTATACTTTAGGATATAATATCATAATATTTAAACCCTTAAAAACACCCTTAATAACATTAAAATTTTATAAGTAGATATTTTAATAGATCTATACAGAAAAAAAAAGTAGAATTAAAGAATTACAATAACATTTATTTACACAAAAATACGAATTTACAAATATGTAAAAATACAAACACAAATAGTTTTTTAGTCATCTTCCAGTATACGAACCGGTTCTGAGGTATTATACATACTTTGAAAATTATCCATAAGAGGACTATCCGAATTTTTCGAAAAAAAAATTCGTTTTATAAACATAGCTCCTTCATTTTGATCGATAAAAATTTTTTTTAAAAATAACTTTGTAGGATTTTTGAAGAGTTATAAGACTGTGTAAACTAAATTGCGTAAGATCCTTTAGTCTTTAATTAGGGTGGGTTTAAATGGCTCGAATAAGAGGGTGTTTGCTCGTAAATAGAGGTTTTAAACAGCTATAAACTTTTCACTGTAATGAAAATCAATGTACAAGGGAATTTTACCTATTAGAAAAGCTATAATTTAGTATTTTGTCATTTTTTTCGTATCTCCAGTATTTTCGGAGATATTTTGAAGTAAAAAGTGAAAAATGGTAAGTTCCAACAAATTTATTTTCTTTAAACTCCAATTTTTATAAATTTAGGCCTTTGAAATAGGTCAAACTTGGCTCTTGGGTGTATTGATAATACAAATATAAAATGAATTACAGAAAGGCGAAGACCAATTTTTAATTAGGAGGATAGTTAGGGGGATGTTTTCACCGATTTTTTCATAGAGAAAAGCAGGTACCGACTTTTTTTGATCATAAGTCGCTTAATTTTTAGGTTCGAAACTTTTCATTATTATTTTTTGAAAGGCCTAGCCGTATATTTTAAAAAGGATTATTTATGTTTTCCTCGAAAAATGCAAAGTTTCTTCGTTATTTCACTTTCAATATTTCAAATTATGCATTTGACGAAAAAAGCTAACTTTTAACATGCCGTATCTCGGTTTGTATTGGTCTTAAAGATATTATAGAAAAAGAATTTGGTTTGTGTTGCTAAAAGATACAATTTTGGTGTCCACAGTTTTTTTTTGATTAAATGCATATTTTCGAGGTATTCTCAAAAAACCCTCTAAAAAAGTCGATTTTTTCATCGAAAAACTGTTACCTTCAACCGCGAATAACTCGAAAAATATTAGTTTTACGAAAAAAATGTAAAGAACATTTTTTTCTTAGAATCACTTTTGACATCGATTTACATGGTTAAAATTTAATAAAAAATTCTCGCCCCCGAGATGGGGTGGCAACCACTCCAAGGTTTTAGCGTACAGCGGCATGATATAGAAAATGGTCCTTGAACTATTTCCTACCTTCTGTGAAAATTTCAAGTAAATCGATGCTGGACGAAAAAATTGCGAGTCAAAATGCTTCATTTCCTCGACAAAAACCTCGTCCAATTTACTTACCGTTGCACGTCATCCGCGCCATAGCCTGTAACACGATACCAACACGAAATATTTAGGCGGTGGGTGTGTTCTTTTTTGGAATCAAAGTGATTCTAAAGGGGAACGCACCTACCGCCTAGATAGTTCGTGTTGGTATCGTGTCACAGGCTATGGCGCTGATGACGTGCAACGGTAAGTAAATTGGACGAGGTATACGTCAATTTGAAAATATCAATTGACAATGAATTGATTTAACAAAGTTACAATATTTCTCCGCTTTTCGCGCACGATCGTTTCTCGTATCCCCTCCAAGTACTTGCACACCGCGAATAAATTTTTTGACATATCCTGATGGTACTTGGCAGAAAGTGTACACTGTACACCCTACTAAATTATGTTAAATAATCGTTTGTAGTAAATATCAGAGGTGTACGACAGGGGAAAGTGAATGGTTGACCCTACCCAAATTCTACGCCACTGAGGAAACTGCTATTTTAGCATCATTTTTAGATTCTGCAATACTTTCTATGCAAATACATAATACACTTTTCATTCGTAACGATAAAGTCATTAGTTTTCGAGATATTTGAGTTAAAAATGAAAAGGCACACTTATTGTGATTAATGTATTATTATGCTCCTTCGTTTTTAGCTTCAAATATGTCGAAAACCAATGGCTTTTACGTTACGAATTAAAAGTATGTTTTTTACATAGAAAGTATTGGCACTAGAATAGCAATTCCGCCAGTGGCGTAGAAATTGGGAAGGGTCAACCATTTACTTTCTCCTGTCGTACGCCTCTGATATTAACCACAAACGATTATTTAACATAATTTAGTAGGGTGTACAGTACCAGCACCAGTTACCAAATTTCGTGTTGTTGTCCCATGCCTGTCAGGAAATATTCTAAAATAAATAAAATAAAAGTTTAACTTTGACACCCTGTATTTCGGTTATCAACTTTTGTACTAAGGTAAGTAAGCTTAAATCGACCTACTATAACCTCAGGAATCTAAGGTTAAGCTATGGACAACATCAATCCCAAATAGACTATCATGATAAGGAAAGAAGATATACGTGAATGCAAGGACTGCAAGGTAATAGTTAGTGAGACAGTCAGCCAACAACATAAGCTGCTTTTCTGGACATCGAAGTAAAAAGCGAAACTAAACCAAAATATCGGAGAGGACCACAAAAAATCAAGTGGTGGATGCTAAAAGATAAGAAAGAAGGTCTATTCAGGGAAAGAATAGTAGAACAAATATATTGGAACATGAAAGGAAGCCCTAACACAATTTGGAGAAAAATTTCCAACATTATTAGAGAGACCGCTATTAAAATACTTGGGAAAACTCAGGAAAAAGTTTGAGGATAAAGATACTTGGTGGTGGTCAAACGAAGTACAAGGAAAAATGAAAGAGAAGCGAACATTATATAAAAAGTGGCAAGAAACCAGATCCGACACAGATCTTCAAAACTACGTGGTGGCGAAAAAGGAAGCAAAAGTAGCAGTAGAAAAAGCCAAAGCAGAAGCGTATTCAAGCCTATACGATCAACTTGATACCAGGGAAGGCGAAACGAAGATATATAAAATAGCCAAACAGAGAGCAAAGAAAGCAAAATATTTTAATCAGATTAGATGTATCCTAGATGAAAATAATAAAATACTAGTTTACGAAAAGGATGTCAAAAAGAGATGGAGAAAGTACTTTCAGAGCTTATTAAATGAAGAATTTGACAGACAGCCTGTAGTGTCAACGGATACAGTAGCAGCAATGGTCACCAAAATAACAAACGAGGAAGTGGCTCAAGCTCTTCAAAAAATAAAGAAAGGAAAACGGTAGGACCAGATGATATTCCTGGGAAAGTATGGAGAGCATTGGGAGAGACAGGAATAAGGTGGCTAGCAGGTTTATTTAATATAATTATGGAAGTTGGACAAATACCAGACGAATGGAGAAGTAGTATACTAGTACCTGTCTACAAAAACAAGGGAGATATACAACAATGTACAAACTACATCGCTTTAAAACTGCTTAGCCACACCATGAAAATATGGGAAAGAGTAATTGATAGACGGATACGTGAAGAGACCGAAATATCCGACAATCAGTTTGGCTTTATGCAGGGCAGATCAACAACAGATGCAATTTTCATTATAAGGCAGTTGATGGAAAAATATATGAGTAAAGAAACAAACTTTCATATGGTATTCATTGATCTTGAGGAAGCATATGATAGAGTTCCTCGAGAGATTCTGTGGTGGGCACTAAATGAGAAAGGTGTCCCTGGTGAATATGTAAAGATTGTGAGGGATATGTATGAGGGAGTAACGACTTGTGTTAGGACAGGTGTGGGAGAGACTGATAAATTTCATGTGAAAGTAGGATTGCACCAGGACTCGGTGCTTAGTCCGTATTTATTCTCATTAGTTTTGGACCAGATAACAGCGAAACTAGAGGGTACCATTCCATTAATGTATGCTGATGATGTCGTGTTAGTAGGAAATAGTAAAAGAAACTTAGAACAAAAACTGGAACAGTAGAGACAAGCTCTGGAGAAAAAAGGTTTAAAACTTAGTAGGACAAAGACAGATTATTTGCAATGTTCATTTAAAGATGGAGTTACTACAAATAACATGGTATCTTTGGATGGTGAACTGATTGTAAAAAGCAATAGTTTTAAGTACCTGGGATCGGTATTACAGAGTAATGGAGAAATAGATGGAGATACATGCAGTAGAATTAGAGCTGGATGGATGAAGTGGAAGGAAGCGAGTGGTGTGCTGTGTGACAGAAAAATTCCAATGAAGTTGAAGGGAAAATTCTATAAAACAGCCATAAGACTGGCTATGATGTACGGAACTGAATGTTGGGCAGTGAAGAAGAAAGAGGAACAACGAATGAATGTGGCGGAAATGAGAATGCTTAGATCGATGAGTGGAGTGACAAAAAAGGATAAAATTAGAAATGAGTATATTAGGGGAAGTCTAGTAGGAGAGGAATAGAGTAGGAGAGGAAGACCAAAGAAGACGTGGAGGGAGACGATTAGGCAGGATATGTTGGTAAAGGGGATTAATATTTATATGACTCAAGATAGAATTGTATGGAGAAATGCAATTAGGGAAGCCGACCCCGCATAGGGATAAGGCAAAGAGAATGATGATGGATCTAAGGTTAAGCTATGGTCCATTATTTACCAAAAACCCTGTATATTCTCTTGTACTGGTATACCCATTGTTCCACATTTTCTATACCATGTTTTCAAAGCTTGATCGATGAATATGGTAAGAAATGGAGAAGGAGATGGACTTTGCTGTTAGGCTCTATTTTGAGCTATGATGTGAGGCTAAGAAGTATATATTATCTTATACCGTGCCGACGATTTTCATTTTGATTTGCCTACTCTGGTTTGTTGTTGAAAAGTTTTTTATTGTTTTATTATTAGATCTCTTCTAAAGTCCGTTGTAGTATGTTTTAATAGACACAATGTCTAAACAAAATCGATCGGATTTCCAGATTTGTTTGTGTTGGCATTAATGTGAAGCAATTATTGATATTTCGAATACGTTGAAATCTTGCGGTGTACTTTTGGTAAATGGTTTATTTTCAGGTTGTGCGGAACTGAAAGCTGTACCTAACATTTAAATCACTTCGCTTTGTTTACTGCTTGCGGTAAATTTCCAGCATTTACATAGTCGTTTATAATTCTGCTAAATATTTAGATTATTTCAGCGTTTTGGTCGGTTTGGTTAGTTAAAAAAAGGAGCTTTTAATAATTATAGTCGAGGCATTGAAGCACAAAAAAAGGCCTTACTGTCGATTTTTGGCGCAGTAAGACGGATTTTAATGCAGTTTGGTGCGTTGGATTCGTGAGAATGTCAGGAAATTTTGTGAACTAATGTAATGAATAAGAAATATGAAATTGCATTTGTGCATAAGAAAAATGCATTTTAAAAGTGCATTTTGAAATAGGCAATTATTATAAATTTGCAACTCGGTAAATTTTCTTTCTCGGGGGTTTTGGGGTCGCTGAAAATGAATATCAGGTCGGCGAGAGTGTGCAATCTACCTGGTGCCTGCAGCGGGTGTAATAAACGTCTTCCTCTGGATTATTGTGGTAATTTATCATATAATTGGCTTAAACTCATTACTCGGAGGGTTTTTGGGGTCGCTGAAAATGAATATGAGGTCGACGAGAGTGTGCAAACTACCTGGTGCCTGCAGCAGGTGTAATAAACGTTTTCCTCTGGACTATTATGGTAATTTGTTAAATAATTGGCCCAAACTTGTTACTCGGGGGTTTTTGGGGTCACTGAAAATAAATATCGCAACGACTAAATTCTAATTTCATAGGATATTATAAAAAAAAACATGATTATTTTGTTCAGGATCTCCATTTTTTTATATTTGGCGCTTAAAATTATGTTGGCAGTATTGATATATTCTTGACTAATTTCATGTAGGATTTATTGCCTTTCTCTCTCACACGTTTGTATACACTAATATAACGGTTACACTGTAAGCAAAACAGAACACTTTTTTTATTTTGTTTTCCTGTTATTTAAATAATTTATTATAAAGTATAAAAAATATTTTTTTTATTTAAATTAACGTGTCTCAGCAAAGCAGGCCATTGACGCGGATACAAAAGTAAGGTTTACAATATGTTTAAATTACAAGAATTAAGAAAATTAAGATTTTAAATTAATAAATTACAATATCGGCAAAATGATAAAAAAACAACATTTATATGGCGTAGTATAACCGAGGTTTATGGTTTTAACCATATGGTAAAAATTTATGTTTATTTATAATAAAAATACCACCCTTTTCGATTACTAAAGTTACATCGAAGAAAATAGATTACCTCAAAAACCCCCGAGTAACGAGTTTAAACTATTTATATGATAAATTACCATAATACTCCAGAGGAAGACGTTTATTACACCCGCTGTAGGCACCAGGTACTTTGCACACTCTCACCGACCTCATATTCATTTTCAGCGACCCCAAAAACCCCCCGAGTTAGAAGTTTGGGCCAATTATTTAACAAATTACCATAATACTCCAGAGGAAGACGTTTATTACACCATCTGCAGGCACCAGGTAGTTTGCACACTCTCGCCGACCTCATATTCGTTTTCGGCGACCCGAAAAACACCCCGAGTAAGAAAATTTACCGAGTTGCAAATTTATAATAATTGCCTATTTCAAAATGCACTTTTGAAATGCATTTTTCTTATGCACAAATGCAATTTCAGATTTCTTATTCATTAAAATAGTTCACAAAACTTCCTGACATTCCCACGAATCCAACGCACCAATCCGCATTAAAATCCGTCTTACTGCAAAAAAATCGACACTTCAATCCTTCAATGCCTCGACTATTATGTCAGAAATTAACTACAAGTGAATTTCAATTATTTAATCGCATTTTTGTTATTTTCTTTCTGTCGAATTTAATAATGCATAATTTGTTTTTTACAAAGTCAAATGCAGATATCGAGCACTGCATTTATTTAATCTTGCCCCAGTATACTTTTGTTATCTAGAGCATCTTTAGGGGCATTTTGTCAATAAAAATAAGGTATTATCCTCGAATGTCATTTAATATGAAATATTGTAAATATTAGGTGGCAACTTAAAATAAGATATTATACACTTAACAAAGGACAAAACAGATAAATTTGAGTGCCTGGTAAGGTTCTACATTTTTGCAAGATAGAAGCAGAGATTATTCTGCTGTGTGCTATGTTAGTCCAGGAACTGAAGCTTTTTACCTCGCAATTTTTACAGAATGGATCGATTTGCTTGAAAATTTGAGAACAAGTAGTGGATAGTCCTAGTATCAAAACCTATATCATGCCGAAAGGCGCTTTTACCATGGGGGTGGTTGCCACCCCATCCCGTGGGTGGAAATTTTTTATTATATTTTGACGGCAAAAGTTGATAAAAACATTCATTTTAAGCAAAAAATGTTCTATACATTTTTTTGATAAAATGAATAGTTTTCGATTTATTCGCTATCGAATGTGTTAGTTTTATTTCGAAAAAATAAGTGTTTTTCAATAATATACTATTTTACGATTCACTCAATTTTTGCCGTAGAAAAAATTTTCTCAAACCAATTTCTTGAGAATTAAATAACCTAAAATTTCATATTTAAACATTTTTTCGTATCTCTGATGCTAATCTTTCTATTCTGAATAAATCGACATTTTTACCAAACTACAAAAATTCGTTATTCGCTTTGAACTCCAGTTTTTTAAAAACTAATTTTTCTAAGTCAGTCAAACTTCTAGAATCTATTAATAATACATAAATAAAGAAGAATGAATAAGGCCAATGACTAAATACATCGCTAACTTACATTATTATGCTTCCAATTGGATTTCTCGTTTTTTTTTTTTTCAAAAAAATATATTGATTTTTGAACCGTAACTTTTCTATTTTTTATCTTAGAAAGTTTGGCAAAAAAGAATATTGTAGGTTTTTATAAGGTATATAAGCCTATTAATATTAATTCTTTTTCAAATCCTCGCAAAAAGAGGTGACTTTGAAAGGGTTGGTAAAGGTGGTTTTTGCATGTTATTATAAGTTTTAATTATCAATAGCTCACTCAATTTTTGCTGAAGTAAAAACTTTTCAAACCAGTTTTTTGAGAATTAAGTAAGCTACAATTTCATATTTAAACATTTTTTCGTATCTCTGATGCTAATCTTTCTATTCTGAAGAAAAGTCCATTTTTTCCAAACTGCAAAAATTCGTTATTCGCTTCTAACTCCATTTTTTTTTAAACTAATCATTCTAAGCCTGTCAAACTTTTAGAACCTATTATTAATATAAAAATAAAGAAGATCAAATAAGGTTAATGACTAATTTTAATTACGGTGGTGATTAGGAGGTTGCTTAGGATCACTTTTTCGCTGAAAAAAGTAGGGACTAACACTCTTTTCAATATACGTCACTTAATTTTGGAGCTAGAGACTTTGTTTTTATTTCTGGAGATAGATATTTTAAAATGCTTTAAATTAGTTTCAACAAGTTATCCTCGAAAAATGCATAGTTTTCCCGTCTTTTGACTTTGAAACTGCAGTATTTAGCATTTGACGAAGAAGAGCTAACATTTAATAATGTATAGCTCGATTACTATTGGTCTTAAAAAAACTAAAAGAAACGGTTTTGTTAACTGTTTCAAAATGTTCATTTTTGTTAAGTAAAGTTGTTTTGATAAAACGAAAACTTTTGGAGTTATTAGCCGAAAACTTATTAACAACATTGATTTTTTCGATATAAAACTAACACTTTCGATAGCGAATAAATCGAAAACTATTAATTTTAAAAAAAATGTATAGAACGTTTTTTGCTTAGAATGAATGTTTTTACTAACTTTTACAGTCAAAATATAATAAAGAAATTTCACCCCCGAGATGGGGTGACAACCACCCCCATGGTAAAAGCGCCTTTCAGCATCATATAGATTTTGATCCTTGGACTATGCACTACTTATCGTCAAATTTTCAAGCAAATTGATCCATTCTGTAAAAATTGCGAGGTTTTGTCCTATTTTAAGCTTCATTACTTGGACTATGTGTGCTATGTGGTGACTGCCCAAAAACTTATATAGGTCAATCTGGTAGAACTTAAACAAACGTATAGTCGAACACAAAAGGGCTTTCAATAATTTTAAAAGAGATTCTACGTATGTACTTTATCTTCTAGTTTAAAAGTATTATCCTTCTACTTATGCAGTGAAGTAGGTAAGACAGATAAAGAAAACGTTACAAAAAAAAACTTGGAACAAAGAACCTGGAGTACCTGGATTTCTGAAAGACTCCCCACGTGGCAATGAGAGAATAATGAACAACATAGTCAGTGAAAAATTATGAAACACATCAGAACATACATAGACACAACATTACACGGTATTGTGATCCTACAACTAAGGTGGAATGGACATTAGGGTGGGCCGAAAAAATTTTTATTTTTTTTTAAGTTGTAATACCGCGGAAAACTTGCGAATTATAATTAGAAACAAAATAAAAAAAAATTTCAAAATCGGTTAATATCTTCCGGTCCCGCATTAGCCTTAAAGTTTGACTATTTTTTAAAAAAACTTCATTTTTCTTATTTTGTGGAAAAAATTTTTTTATATTTATTTTTTAACGTAATAGTTATTTATGCGTTGAGATAGACCCTAAGAACATTGTGTTTTAATTTGATTGTGATTACTGGATATCTTCCGGTCATCATTATCATAACTATCATACTATCATAAGCTTTAAAATATGCCGAAATATTGAAATTTCAACATTTTTTCGTATTTTTGGAATTTGATAATTAATTGTTTTTTAAAAGTAATAGTAATAGTTTATATTCAAACAAACCTATTGTAGGGAATTTAGGGGTTGAAAACTGGGATAATTCGAAGAATTGAATTATATTTAAGGAGGCCCGTCCAATGGGCAATTTGCCTGCTCCACTTTAATGAGCTGCCGTTCCGGCACCTCTTTGAACATCTAGATGGCAAAACAACCGGGCCTAGTACTTCAAGAGGACCAATCGGTGAAAAACTTGTTGCCTGTCAAAAACTGCCGGTAATTAACTTCCAGTCTATAGATTGTCAGATACCGGAGGTAGACAGAAAGGTTCTCAGCAAGGATCAACAGTACCTACTTGATATCTCCACTGCGATAAAATCTGAGACATGTAAAGGGGATTTATCTGTACGAGATCCCGGACACTTATCACACTCGAGGCGGTTGACCAAAGCAAATAGAACTTTGCGACTTTACATAAGTAAAGAAACCCCTCACCTGAACTTCAAGAGCTAGTTTTGTTTATCTTGAAATCGTATATGCCAATGTGGTTTGCTATCCAAAAAGCAAAAACTTTACAGATGGTCCAAAGCTTGTTTACCAAGCAATTGAATCAACTAGATATTTGCCCGAGCCTTTGCTTGCTGTTATAAACCGAGTGATTGAGCGAAATGGTTATTTTTCCCACCCCGAAAATTTTGATGTTGGCAATTATTGAGGACGACAATAAACTGATAAGACAGCTCGGACTTCGTCGAATTCTAAAGGCAAGGCAAATAGATTCAAAAAGGAAGAAAGTAAGGACATTCACACCGCCGAAAATCAACTTTGATACTCAAGAGTACTCAGATATTGTCAACTGGATGAACTGCGACTTATCTTCTCCCCCACTGTTGGCCAAGGTCAGTGATGAAGAGATAAAATCGTACATCAACAGTGACTCCATCCTTAACTGGAACATTAATTACAAGAAATTCCCAGTTCACACACAGGCAGTTGAGCGTTGTGTGAAACTAGTGACGGAAGCTTCGGGCAGAGTTTGTGGCGCTAAAGCTAGAGACGAATTTATCAGAAGTACTCTATTGTCGCGATCAGCCATGCCAGACTTCGCCAGTAAATCAGATTTCAAAGTACCTTCTTCAGCTACAAAATAGAGGCAATAATGCAGACAATTAACTAATAATTGTATATTGTACTTTTTTTATAATAATACAGATATAAGTTGAAAGGTTCTATGCTCGTTGTTATTTATAATCCCTATTATGTCACTCAGTCATAACTAAAAAAATTCTGCTTTTATAATTAGGCTTATTTAGCAAACAGAAATGTTTTTTAAAAAAATATCGTAACTGGAACGATTTAAAACTAATTAAACATAAGAAAAAAAAAATTCGTAAAAACTGTAAATTTCCAATATTTTGGCATATTTTGGAGCTTATGCGGGACCGGAAGATATCCAGTAATCACAATCAAATTAAAACACAATGTTCTTAGGGTCTATCTCAACGCATAAATAACTATTACGTTAAAAAATAAATATAAAAAAAAAATTCACAAAATAAGAAAAATGAAGTTTTTTTTTTAAAAATAGTCAAACTTTAAGGCTAATGCGGGACCGGAAGATATTAACCGATTTTGAATTTTTTTTTTATTTTGTTTCTAATTATAATTCGCAAGTTTTCCGCGGTATTACAACTTAAAAAAAAAAATAAAAATTTTTTTCGGCCCACCCTAATGGACATGTTTAACTATTATCTAAAGACTTAATCCGTAATCATATTAACGGATCCCTTACGTTAAAAAAAAACTGGAAGAAGCACAATAGTGCACAGATAAAGATGATCACACTATAGAAATTGGTAAAAGTGGAATTAACATTCGGATGACCAAGGGGGGTAAATTTTGACCCCAACGTATGCTTTTATTTAATAAATTCAGAAATATTTTCAATTTTAAACTGACTATTTTTTTTATTTGACTTTAATATTATTCTAGATACCCTCATATTTTGTAATAAAATAAATTCCCTATATTTTACGGAAAAAAAATATATTTTAAATTCGGGGTAAAAAATGAACTCCCTTGGCCGTCCACGTTCCAATTTTGTATTAAGGTACTAGTACACTTTGGAAGACCAAAAATAATCATTTTTTCAAGGATTTTTTTTTCAGGACCTTTATTAAAAATTAACATAAAACTTTTTACATATTAATATTTAACTCTTAGAGAGTACAAAAAAATATATCTTTGTTCATTTATGCACGTACTCTAATATTGTAGAGAGCGCAAAAGTCGAGGTCTCGAAAAACACATGAGGCGGACAGTTAATCTCAGGATTGGGATATCTGAAACAAAAAAATCGTACTAAAAAAAAAGGTTCCTTACGTGGCAATTTACCACAATTTGACCAAAAGATAAAAAATAAATATTTTTTAACCATGAAAAACTGAAGAAAAACGGACGATTTCTTTACAAAATTTTTTCGAATTTCGGTAAAATATTTTTTTTTAAATTTTTCACTAACGGTGATAAATTGTCACGTAAGAAACCTTTCTTTTTCAAATGCCGTACGATTTTTTTGTTTCAAAGATCCCAATCCTGAGATTAACTGTCCGCCATCAGAACCATTTTTTTTTCGATGCCTCGACTTTGGCGCCCTGTTCAATATTAGTGTACGTGCATAAATGAAAAAAGATATATTTTTTTGTAGTCTTTTAGAGTTAGATATTAATATTTAAAAAGTTTTATGTGCATTTTTAATAAAGGTTCTGAGAAAAAAAATCTTGAAAAAATGCATATTTTTGGTCTTCTTAAAGTGTACTTATACTCTGGGCTAATTAGCAAAATACAAGGAAAAGTTATTTACCAGCAATCTTATTGCTGGAATCGAATCTTAATATTGTATGTATTAATAATATAGGTATGCAAAGTCCGCAGATAGTGTGCTACTTTTTTTATAAACAAAATGGCGCCCGAAAATCGTGTTTTTTTCAATTTTTGCTCTATAACTCCAAAGATTTTAAATCTACACCAAAAACACTCAAATAAAAATTCACCGAAATTAAATTCTGCATAGAGACGTGCTTTTCCCGATTCACTTCGAAGAAAACTTTCCCCGGAAAAAGCGGGTTTTTCCAACAAAATCTTTAATTTTCAACTAAAATTTTAGATAAGTAATTGTTAATAAATAATTAAATAACTTGGTAATGTAAAAGCCCTTTTCGTATAGATTTCAATTCCAGAAGCCGATGGAAATTGAATGAACAGTTTAGCAACAATTGAATTGTTAATTAAAAATTTACGGTCGCTATAATATCGACAATAATTATGGTGCATAAGAATAACTATGATTTTTTCATAACAGGATACTATACCTATATAATCTACTTTACAGAATTAAAATTGGAGTATTTAAGCGCCCTCAGGAATATTTTAAAATTGTAAACAATTTTTTGGCTTATAAACAAATAGAATATCTCGGGAAATATTAAACTAAATGAAATTATGAAAATGGTATTCAAAAAAGAACGGTAGGGTGCTTCTTTTAAAAGAAAAACGTTTAATTATGCTAAGTGGTTCCTGAGATACAACCGGTCAAAGTTGACCGGAATTTACGGCAAAGATATAAACAATAGGATCATAATTTTCAAACCATCACCTTTTTATTTTTGTTCTCTTTCTCCCCACCAATTTTCATATCTTTAAAATGCTCATAACATATGTTATTATAATAAAAACTATCGATAATACGTGTGAAAATTGCCAAAAATAGCAAAATTCCAATCAAAAATTAGGTTGGAGAAAATGAAACCCTCAAAGTTCAAAATCGGTATACGTTAAAAAAATGCATTTTCTCGGCTTCCCATGGAGAAATTTCCTTCATTCTTTTTTTATTCCCTAATAACTCGAGTAGAGCCATCAAACTAACGCATTAGTAAATGTCAAACCTTCTTTTGTTTTGTTATAATAGATTAATTTATTTATAAGAACAGAAAACTACATATTCTTTCCAGTTGTAGGCTTTTTTTTAGATAAACTTACTACAAGTGTACCTTTTAAAGTTAAAAACATAAATATTCTCATTGGAAAGCTGTATAATTCTTTAAACAATTTTTATTTAAACAAATTAAAATTTTGTGTCATAATAAATAAATTAATTTATTATAACAAAACAAAAGCAAGTTTGACATTTAATAATGCGTTAGTTCGATGGCTCTACTCGAGTTACTTTGGAACAAAAAAAGAATGAAGGAAATTGCTCCATGGAAAGCCGAGAAAATGCATTTTTTTAACGTATACCGATTATGAACTTTGAGGGTTACATTTTCTCCAACCTAATTTTTGATTGGAATTTTGCTATTTTTGGCAATTTTCACACGTATTATCGATAGTTTTTATTATAATAATATATGTTATAAGTACTTTAAGGATATGAAAATTGGTGTGGAGAAAGAGGACAAAAATAAAAAGGTGATGGTTTAAAAATTATGATCCTATTATTTATATCTTTGTCGTAAATTCCAGTCAACTTTGACCGATCGTATCTCAGGAACTGCTCATCATAATTAAACATTTTTTCTTTTAAAAGAAGCGTCCTGCCGCTGTTTTTCGAATACCGTTTTTACAATTTAATTTAGTTTAATATTTCCCGAGATATTCTATTTGTTTATAAGCCAAAAAATTCTTTATAAATTTAAAATATTCCCGAGGCCGCTTAAATAGTCCAATTTCAATTCTGTAAGATACATTAAATAGGTATGATGTCTTTTTATGAAAAAATCATAGTTATTCTTATGCATCATAATTATTGTCGTTATTATAGCGACCGAAAATTTTTAATTAACAATTTAATTGTTGCTAAACTGTTCATTCAATTTCCATCGGCTTCTGTAATTATAATCTATACAAAAAGGGCTTTAACATTACCAAGTTATTTAATTATTAATTAGCAATTACTTATGTAAAAGTTTAGTTGAAAATTAAAGATTTTGTTGGAAAAAACCCACTTTTTCCGGGGAAAGTTTTCGTCAAAGTAAATCGTAAAAAACACGTCTCGATGCAGAATTTAATTGCGGTGAATTTTTATTTGAATGTTTTTGGTATAAAGTTAAAATCTTTGGAGTTATAGAGAAAAAATTGAAAAAAACACGATTTTCGGGCGCCATTTTGTTTATAAAAAAAGTAGCACACTATCTGCGGACTTTGCACACCTATATTATTAATATATACAATCATAAGATTCGATTCCAGAAATAAAATTGCTGGTAAATAACTTTTCCCAAAAATGGCCTATTCTCCGATAATCAGCCCAGACTATTATATACTACATAGTACCTTAAGTAAATACCGTCTATTATGTTGAACTGTTTGTAAGAAACATTTCAATATTGAAAAAAAATTGTTTGTTAAACCTGTGGCGACGCAAATTAGTGTATATTTTAAAATTTCTTTTGTTCTATGTTCAGAATGATGATTCCTGTTATTGTTCAGTTGTAATTAAAATATGTTTGACTAATGTTTATTTATCATTTAATGATACAATACTAACATTAAAATTAAGAATGCGTTATTTTATTTCTTAAAACAACTTAATTTTTTTGTCAATTGTCATTTTTGACTGGGGGTCATGTTTTACCCCCTTTGGTCATCTGTGTAACAAAAAAAGGTTTGTCATCGGAAGGTTAAAAGAAGCTCTTCAAAATAATGGAAATAAGATATAAAAGATGCAGACGATAGACAGAAAACCCACCTAATATAACTAAACATTAAAAAGAAAAAAAAACTAATTAGTATTAACATAAAAGCTTCGGTAACATACTTGACATAAAAAATAATTGAAAATCATCGAAATGTACTAAAACATATTTTTTAACCGCTAAAAATAAATACTTAATACACGGTAAAGGTCTCCAAAATAATATTTATTCATACCCCTTATTAGCACGTGAAACAATAACAAAGCCTTCACACTGGTGTACATGGTACGGATATTATTAACATCTATTATACCATACCATGGTAATTTACTTATATGCTTGTTAAATATCGTGATAACAGTTTTAGGTGATTTAAGTTGTAAAGTTTTGCGTATCTGTTCAAGACCTTAACCATGAATTTGTCAAACCTGACTAATTTCATTAAAATTAAGTAGGGTTTTGCAAAGTAGTTTTTACTTTCTCTGATAAAAAATTTGCTTATCACCATTTATTTTGAAAAGTATGTATTTATTCATATAAGAGCATTCACACACAATATTACACCCAAATGAGTCGTGCATGTCCATGTCTCGCTGCTCTACATGATGGTTGGTCTAACTACTGATAATAGTGATAATGATAAATTAATCGACACGTATTGAACAGTTGAGCTAGAATATTTAGTTCCGGTTTTGAGGTTTTTCCGGTTAAAAAGTTATGACCGGAAGTTTCGCAAAAATGACTCAAAATGAGTCGAATCGTATATCGATCGACATAAAGGTACATGAATAGTTCAAATAGGCTATTGATTATGTTCAAAATAAGAGAGCTAAAAGGAACTACAACGTTAACGGTATTTTATTATCTCATATGGTCAATGGGCCTATAAATAAATTTGAAAAAACTGCAGAGTGCTACCATTTAAATGGGTGCGTTTTTGAGAAAGGGGTGAATTAGTCCCTAGGCACAGGATGAATTAGGGGGAGTTCTATGCACTTTTGGTACAAACACGTCTACAGGAAAATTGTTTCAGGTTAAATTTGCTATCGAAATATCAAATTTTAAAGACAAAAATATTTTTTTTAACAAAATATATTCAAAAGAAAAGCAAGAAAGAAACACGAAAGAAAGCAATTTTGTTTTTTGCCCCATAACTTTTTTCCACGGGGATATAGGTATAAGCATCGTTTAAACGAAAAATAACTTCCATCCTTCCTCTTTAATATGAAGTTTAGTAAAAGTCTCGATGATTTATAGTTTCCAAAATGCGATTTTTCAAATTTCGCTGCTCACAGCATTTTTGGGCCACTTTCCCCATTATTTCGCAAACATTGTTCTGTAACTTTTTTCTGAGCATTTCTGGGTATATGTAATGGTACATTTAGTACAAAGAGAAGTAAATTACCTTTAAAATGGTCTATTGTTTAAGGTTATACGGCACTTTTTAAGCAAGTTATGCTTTTTCCAGGTTTTATACTTTTAATGATTTTTGATATTTTTAATGATTTTTTTTTAAATTCCTTATCATGACTTTTTTCTTGTACATTTAGGTATATACATTGTAGAATATAAAAAAGCTTATTTTCTTTACTTTAAAATGGTGTATTGCAAAATATTCTAGGTCTAAGTATTTTAAACAAGATATCCAGTATATACAAAAGTATCCGTAATTTCAGAAAAATTTTAAATTTTTTTTTATTTTTTTTTTCAATTAGAAGAATATAATTGCATATTGTAACATAATTTTTAATTCCAGATAACTTTTCATAATAACACGTTTCGCTATTGTGAAATATGTATAGTACCCTCGGAGATCCGTGGAAAAAATTTACACCCAAAATAACAAAATTCAGTTTGGCAACACTGTGCGAATGTTGATAGTAACATATCCTTTTTAAGATAAGCACAACTGTAATTTATTCCAAACAAATTAATATATTTTTTGCCAACAAAAATGAGATTTTTCAACCAAATAATGTTTCAAATATGATGTGCAAAATAATTTTTAATTGAGTTCTGCTAATGGGCTTGCTTTTTTTGTCATTAAAGTAAAAAAAACTAAATTTTACTCATTAAATCAATGTTGTCCGGTTATCGTCTTAATTATTTTAACTGTACTAATATCCGTTGAGTATTTATGAATGATTAATAGGTCGTTACAACATTTTATCTGTAGCGGCTTCTGGAATATCTTAAAAATATCGAATTTCATTGATAAAATGCGCATATTCCACCGATCTTCGCTTCGACAATACTTTTCTCTTAAGCGAAATTCATATTTTTAACATACCTCGTACACTATTCATAAAATTTTATATCTAATAATTGCATCTTAGGTTTTGGACTATGCAGAGCAGTTTATAAGGAATATTTTTTTTCATAAAGTGAATATTAAAAAAGTTTTCTAATATGGTTCCAACTTAGTGGGACCTATTGCATGTGTATATGTCACATTTTGAAAAAGCATATCTTAAAAATAGTCCTAGAATTTTTTACAATACACCATTTTAAATTAAAGACAACAAGTTTTTTTGTTGTATAATGTATTGTTATGATCTGCTTTCTATTACTTTTATATTAATTATTATTTACTTGATCAATTATTTAATTAACGCAAATCATACATAAAAATTAAGAAAGAATCTCAGGGTGCCTTTTTATAATAAAAAAATGTCTAAATTATCTTATGTTATACTTATCTTCTCTCGTGGTTTCAGTATCTCTTAGTTGATCCTTATCGGGATAAAATAGGAAAAGGAAATAAATAGAAAAATCATAAATAAAAACATACAATTACCTTTATTATCAAAAGCAATGTTCTATAAATTTATCAATTAAATTCTGTGGGCATAACTGTCCAAAAGAAACTTTTACCATGTAAATTAATCTAATTCAAACAAATATTTATCGCTTTGTTCTTGATACCATTAATAAACCCAGCTAAACAAACAAATTTGGTATTCTCAAAATTACTTATACTTCCTATTAAATTTTTGAAATGTTGGAATCTTAAATGCATATGCTTTTACGTAAAAAAATTTAACTTCTGATTATAAAGAAAATCTATCACATAGGTTATTGACTGACCTTTTTGATACACACACAATGATGTCTCCTCTTGACCCAAACAGCTCCTCCTTGTTGATTATGTTAGGCTACCAATCAAAGCGCTCTCCGTTCTCAGCAAACAATCCAGCAGGATACCAGCAACTATTTCTCCAAAACACAAGCCAGGCCTCTTTTCTGCCAGTGCTCGTTCAATAAACTCCAAAACTCTTTCCTCTCTTTCTCTCAACAATAATCTCCTGAGACCCAAGTATCATTTTTACTTGGTGTAATTTTTATAATGATAATTCTTGTAACTTACTCTCTTGGACTGTACATAATCAAAGAGATATTTCTTCTCGATTTCAAAACTTCTTCACTATCAAAACAAAACACTATTACTTGCTGCTGAACTACTCACGAAAACTTTTGACTGTCTCTTTTGGATGCCGGTAACACAATGAATTCCTCTTTCCAAAACTATCTCAATATTCAAAACAAAACTTTCCCCATTCCAAATTTCCAAGCCAATCAGAAACATTTCTCTCTCCCATTCTTTTTTTCATTCGAAAACCCACTCATACTTTCCAAAAATATTCCTACCATCATAATAAATTACTTTCGGGAAATTCTACAAAATTTACTCGGGGTTAAACAAAAAGAGATTAAAATTCCAAATTTTCTTTACCTTAATTTTCTAAGAACTAATAATTACATCTATCTGTAGTTTTACATTTCCCGTAAACAATCTGTTTCAAATAATATTCCTAAATAACTTTCACTTCACTTTTATTTACAAATGTTTTTAATATTCTTCATGGAGAGATTCATTAAGGAAAAACCACCTTGCGTGATAGCTAACTTCTAATAAATATTTACAAATCAATATACAGGGTGTATCAAATTTATGTGCCCGCGTTATATTAAAAAAATTAAAATTCTTATTCTATCTTTGATTGATAAATTGAAACACAATAATATATACCTAAATATACAACAAAAAAAGTTTTAATGAGAAATTTAAAAATAATCGTAAAATATATTAAAAATCATTAAAAGTATAAAACTTTGAACAATCATATTTTGCTTAAAAATAGTCATACGGACTTCTACGATTGACCATTTTAAAGGTAATTGGCGTTTCTTCCTATTAAATGTAACATTGGATATACCTAAAGCTACGTATAGACCAGGGCCCATCTGTAAAAATATTAGTACATTTGGACGTTGAGAGGTGACTCAAATTTTTTTGCAGAAATTGCTTGAAAATAAATCAAATAATAATATTTCAGTTATCCTCCCTCTCAAAAATGTCCGGAACATTGTTTAAATAATCAAAATGTCAAAAAATTAAGAAAAAATTCGATTTTTTTCTTGGTTTTTTGATTATAACTTTAAAAGTATTCATTTGCGAGAAAAGTTGTACTAACATAAAAGTTGCGTAACTAAATTTCCTACAATATAGAATTGGTTAAAAATTTAACAAAATTTCATATTTGTTGCAAAATAGCAATAATTGTGAAAAAAACATACAAAAACAAGTATTCGTATTTTACGTTCTTCAACCATTTATGCTACACTTAGGACCTTCATATTTCACCCAGAAAAACTTTATGATACAGTAAAATATTACTGTAAATTTCATTACGATCGGTTCAATAGATTTTGCAAAATAAATTTTGCAATCCAGCTTTCGCAAAGAAAATTCATTTTTTCAAAATGTTACAGGACTGAAAATAAAGCAGATATCAAGTTGAAAATTGTTTTGCTTATAGAAATGTACTGTACCTTTCATTTGCAATTTTGCAAAATTAAAATTGATTAACACCACGGCGTCAGGAATTTTTTTAAATAAACATTAATTATTGGTGCTACGCGCAGGACAGCGGATAGTTTGCTCTGATTGGGCATTCCAATGACCTTTGATAATGATTGATACATTTTAATTTTTATTACATTTCGATATAAATAAATAAATTTGTTTATTGCAAAATAAAAACACCTAATCTATCCTTTGAAATAACACTTTAATTAGCAAAAACTTTCTTTGTTCCTATATTTTAACTATTAAAAAAGTTTATTATTTTTAAACATATGCAATTGTTTAAACAATATTTCACAAACAATAAAATCAGTTTGATTTTTGTGGAATTAAAATATTAAAATACAACAAAATATAGAGTAAGAAAATAATATATTATATAAAGATTGGAAGAAATTTTGTTAGAAATCAACTTGTGTGAATCGAACACTGCTGTCCTGCGCGTAGCATCTAAAATTATTGTTTATTTCAAAAATTTTCTGACGCCGTAGTAATTAATCGATTTTAATTTTGAAAATTTCAAATGAAAGGTACAGTACACTTCTATAAGCAAAAAAAATTCAACTTGGTATCTGCTTTATTTTCAGTCCTGCAACATTTGGAAAAAATGAATTTTTTTTGCGAAAGCTGGATTGCAAAATTTATTTTGCAAAATCTATTAAACCGATCTTAAAGAAATTTACAGTATTGTTTTACTGTATCATAAAGTTTTTCTGGGTGAGATATGAAGGTCCTAGGTGTAGCATGATTGGTTGAAAAACGTAAAATGCGAATACTTGTTTTTGTATGTTTTTTTCGCAATTATTGCTATTTTGCAACTAGGGTGACTATTTTTTAAAATTTTTAACCAATGTTCCGGACCTTTTTGAGAGGGAGGATAACTCAAATATTATTATTTGATTTATTTTCAAGCAAGTTCTGCAAAAAAATTTGAGTCACCTCTCAACGTCCATCTCAAAATAGATGCGCCCTGGACTAGTAGAAAAAAGCTACCGCACAATGTTTAAGAAGTAACAAGCAAAATGGGCCAAAATCGCAGTGAGTGGCGAACTTTGAAAAATCATAATTTGGAAACTGTAACTCATAGAGAGATATACCGAACGTAATTTTAAAGAAGAAGGATCAACGTTTTTTTTTCTGTGAAGCAATGCCTATACCTATATCCCCGTATAAAAAGTTATGCGGTAAAAAAAAATATCATCTTTCGTGATTTTTTCTTGCTTTTCTTTTGAATATATTTTTGTAAAAAAAATATTTTTGCCTTTAAAATGTGCTGTTTCGATAGTAAATTTAACCTTGAACAATTTTCCTGTAGACGTGTTTGTACCAAAAGTGCATAGAACTCATCCTAATACGCCCTGTGCCTAGGGACTAATTCACCCCTTTCTCAGAACCCCCCCCCCCGTTAAATGGTAGCACTTGACATTGACTATATGAAACAATAAAACCCCGTTAACGTTGTAGTTCCTTTCCAAAATACATAATCAATAGACCAAAATATCGACTTCCGGTTCTATTTTCAGTCACGTTGGGTGAAATCCTTAAGAAGTCTAATTGCTTAATATAAAATATGCCAAAAGCACAAACTTCATGTTTTATTCGTTACCGGCTTTATCTCCAAATTTTCCTTCCTGGAATATACTCGTAAATTATAAATTTGAAAATTAATGAGCAATAGAATTGGTGATCACCAAGTCATTTGTCCTGTGTAAGATTCTTAATGAGATAATCTTTAGAGAAGGGTCTGAAAAATGAGTTTTCTTCAAAGGGGAGTTAATCGTCTTATTACCTGAAAGTGACAGTTAGATCTAATTATATTTGTTTGAAAGTATTTCAATAAGTATAAAGTATCTACAGAGTGATTTATTATGAGTTCGTCTTGTTTTACCCTGAATAATTATTTAACGAACAATATTAGTTTCTGTAAATTTTATCGAAAGATTTAAAATTATTTGCTTTCCTCATACAATATAATTTTTTTTCATTTTTTTTTCATTGATTATTAATTTATAACAATTTTGTAATTATTCTTTTGATTATTTTTTAATGACTTTAATTTAAATCGTAGGTATAGTAAGATTTTTTATCACGTGTTTAATTCTACACAATCAGATTATTATTATACTGGGAACGTTCTACAGTAGAGCGTCGATAATCCGAACTAATTGGTACAGGGGTAGTTCGGATTATCAAATTGTTCGGATTATCGAACATATGTTCAAAATACATACAAAGCTCATAAATATAGTACATATTATGTACATACGTTTTAGTTACAAGGAATAAAACACCTGCATAATAAACAAATATATTGTATGTATTTCTGCATAAACAAAACAAAAATCCGCGGTCATATTTTTAGTCCGTCCTTTAAGAGGAAACAGTAGCGATCAACAGGTAGCGAAAACGCGTTCCAAGATTGCGGCTGTAATTTTGAATATTTTTTAGAGATATTTGGCACACATATTCGTAATATAATAAAGAATGGCGGTACAGAGCCAATTTGAAAAATATATTAATATGTGGAAATTACTCTGTAATTAAATACAATATCAAAAAAAACGAGCTTGTACCGCCATTAAGAAGAACAAAAAAATACACTTTCTTCAAATAAATTTTTTTATCCGATGCCTAGATTTTGTGGCATTTTGGAACTACTAAAATTTTTTATTTCATTAGTAGTTCCAAAATGACACAAAATCTAGGCATCTGATAAAAAAGTTTATTTGAAGAAAGTGTATTTTTTTGTTCTTCTTAAAGGCGGTACAGGCTCGTTTTTTTAATATTGTATTTAATTACAGAGTAATTTCCACATATTAATATATTTTTCAAATTGGGCTCTGTACCGCCATTCTTTATTATATTACGAATACGTGTGCCAAATATCTCGAAAAATATTCAAAATTACAGCCGCAATCTTGGAACGCGTTTTGGCTACCTGTTGAGCGCTACTGTATCACAACGGTAAAATATTACAAAATCTCTAAATTTTAAAGAACCTCTTGGATTGACATGAAATTTGGCAATAGCTAACAAGTCAAAGAAAAAAAGTGATATTGTGCCGATATGTGCTTTTGCCCTGGGGGTGGTTTTCACCCCCTCTTGGGGGTGAAAAAATGTTCGTCCAAAGAAAATCAGGAAATGGATACACTGGTTACTTTTAAGTAACTTTTGTTCTATAGAGTTTTTTCACTAAGTCAATACTTTTAGAGTTATTTGGCAGTGAATATGTTCATTTTTTCAACAAAATAACCACGTTTTAGACGGTTTTTCGCAAATAACTCAAATAGTAAGTATTTTGTCGAAAAAACATTTTTAACAAAAAGATAGCCTGTAAAAATTTTTAAAAAATGGTGTACATATCACGTCTCTACACCTAGTAGAAGCAGAGTTATAGCTAATGAAAAATAGGTTCATATTCGTCAAATTCCAAATGGAGTACTTTAACGTGAAATAACCAAAAATGAAGCACATTTCGGGGAAAACTCATTACAACTTATTTAAAGTGTTTAAAAAAAGTTTCATTTTTGTTTTATAAAAAAAATTTCTAGCATCAAAATTAAACAAGTTACGCTCAAAATAAAGTTAGTCCCTTTTGGTTTTGGTAAAAAAATCGAGAAAATCACCTGCTAATTAGTATATTAACTGAACTTAATCGTTACAACTTCACAAGTTTCTTGACTCGTATATATATATTGTTTATATAATCTGCAAGTTTCATCGGTTCAAAGTCCTTATTATTGAAAGGGCTGTAGTTAAAAGGGGTTAAACGAGTCACTGATCACGAACGTATGCAAATTTAGAAACACCAAATCTTAATCAGTTTTTGTCTAACAGAAAAACAAAAAGTACATGATATTCAAAAAAGCAAATCTGACTTTTTTTTGTTTTTAGAGATTTTTGGTATCTCTAACAATTTTTAAGTTATTTTGAAAAATAGCATATTCTTCAAAATTTAAATTTTTAAAAATTTTACTTTGAAACCAATTTTTTTTTAAAATAAGCACTTTGAATCGATGAAACTTACAGATCATATAAACACAACATAATTAAAATAATTTGTGGAGCAGTAACGATTAATTTCATTTAAGTTGCTAATTAGGGGGTGGTCTTCCCGATTTTTTTTGCAAAAACAAAAGGGACCAACTTTATTTTGAGCGTAACTGGCTTAAATTTAATACTATAAACTTTTTATAAAAAAAGAAATAAAGATTTTTTTAAGCACTTTAAAAAAGTTATAATGGGTTTTCCCCAAAAAGTGCTTAATTTTTTGGATAATTCACGTCGAAATGTTCTATTTGAAATTTGGTGAATATGAATCTATTTTTCATTGGCTATAACTCTGGTTCTACGAGATCCAGAGACCTAACGCGTACACCATTTTTTTACTTTTTTATAAGCCATATTTTTGCTAAGAACGAGTTTTCCACAAAATACTTGCTTTTTGAGTTATTTGCGAAAAACCGTCTAAAAATGTGTTTATTTTGTTGAAAAATTAACATATTCACTCGCAAATAACTCGAAAAGTGTTGACTTGGCTAAAAAGCTCTATAGAACAAAAGTTACTTAAAATTAGTCAGTTTACCCATTTTCGGACTTATCTTGGACATATATTTTTTCACCCTCAAGAGGGGGTGAAAGTCACCCCCAGGGCAAAAGCACACATCGCCACAATATCACTTTTTTTCTTTGACATGTAAGCTATACGTATGCCAAATTTCTTGTCAATCCAAGCGGTTCTTCAAAATTTAGAGCAAAAACCGTGAAAGAATGGACTATTTGCCCATATTGCCATATTAAATCCAAAAATTCGGTCCGTGATCATATTTTATAATTTTTTTTGCGTTCGGATTAGCGATCGTTCGGATTACCAGGGTTCGGATTATCGACGCTCTACTGTACCTACATTAAAGAAAATGAACCATAATAAACTTTTAGTTCTTCACCTAATGTCAAATTGTCACGAGGACAAGACAAATCGGCAAGTTTAAGCGGTCGAGTGTACTTCGGTAAGGTTATTTCATGAATAAAACTGTAATTATAAATCATTTTAACTAATATTTTATTGATATCCTCTTCCGAATATTTGCTAAACTGTGTTGTTCACTTTGGCATGTTGAAAAATGTGTCACTTAATTGGGATAAATGTCACTAAATGTTTATTTATAAAGAATTGAATTTTGTATCGGTGTATTAAAAAATAATCTGTCGAATATCATGCGATAGTAGAAATAAATAAGAAAATAATGCTCCAATTTCTAGGCAACAAGTGTCCGAAAAATTGCAACAATTACTTTCAATTTATTCTCACTCTCTTGTGATATTAATATTGCCAATTTGTTCTTCTTTAACCCTTATCCGGGCAAGGTGGGTCCAACGGGCCGCATCTAAACATTCCGTATATGTATTTGTACCATAGGAGTTTTCTATTGGTTCGTTGCAGCACGCGGTAATATTTTAACCAATAGGCGGCGAGGTTCCAGATGCATATACGGAATATTAGTCGGTCCCAAATTCATATACGGAATGTTAAATATCGTACACCGAAAAAGATAAGTTTTTTTAGAGTCTTTTAAAAGGAGATTGATTTTAAAATACTTGTTACTGTATTATTAAATAAAAATAAAACAATTATAGTATTTCGAATATTATTTGGTGCGAAATTCATATGCGGAATGTTAATTATTCGTAGACCAAAATAAATATACAAACCAGAATAAATAATATTTAAAACACAACCGCTAACGTTATAACCAAGTTAACATTTATTTTCGTCTGATAGCACACAGCCCTAAACTTCAACAGAATTGAATTGAATAGCTGAAACAGATCTAAACATACTTATAGGTCTGGATCCCGCGTATGAAAAAAAAGTTGATTAATAGCAAGCTGAAAATTTGTTAATAGCTTAAGGGTGTCTAGTCGGATAAACTTTGATATATGGGAACACTGGAACAGGGGCAGTTTTAATTGTGGAACAGGTTAAAAATTTGAAACGGTCACACCACGAAAACGGCACATTTATTTTGTCCGACAGAATAGACTTAAAACTAAAAGGGAAGTTCCCTAGGTTGGCTGTATACCATATAGTTAAAAAACTCTAACACGAAGTAAAACCACTTCTATGTAAATTGGTATATTTATTAAAACTTAAAAAATCCCAATGGATTGAATAAAATATGTCCAATTCAGAACGTTTTCAGACCTATCGGTCCATCATCAGTGAATGTGCATACTTGCTAAATAGCCCCAGAACCAAACAATGGTTGAATTTAAAATTCAATTTACATTATTTAAAAATAATATTAAACAGGCTAAACGCCGATGTTAAAGGATATAGCCTATGGGAACATGGTGAAACCCTACCAAAACCTCAATCAACCATCTTAGGCCAATTTTGACTTAAAGACTTAAAACTCTTCAAACCGAGATTAAACTCTCATGCAAAAATCAGACTGCTATTTATCACCAAATGGGCGTTTTAATGAGTGGAACATGTAGAATATGTCAAATGACAGGAATTATGACAGGTGATAAATAGCAGTCTGATTTTTTCATGAGAGTTTAATCTCTGTTCGGAGAGTTTAAGTCTGTTCTGTCGGACAAAATAAATGTGCCGTTTTCGTGGTGTGACCGTTCCAAATTTTTAACCTGTTCCACAGTTAAAACTGCCCTAGTTCCAGTGTTCCCATATATCAAAGTTTATCCGACTAGACACCCTTACGCTATTAACAAATTTTCAGCTTGCTATTAATCAACTTTTTTTTCATACGCGGGATCCAGACCTATTAACAACACGTGCAAGTCATTAAAAATTCTGAGAAAGCGAAACCTTAGTCAAATAAAGAAATATGTCTATCAAATCTATACCATCCCATTTATGAATTTCGCACCAAATAGGTACCTAATCGTTGTTTTATTTTTCTTTAATAATACATCAATAAAATAGGTATTCTAAAATCAGTCTCCTTTAACTGATTAATAAAAAGTCCCATTTTTGGTCTACGAATAATTAACATTTTGCATATGAATTTCGCACCAAATAACATTCGAAATACTATAATTGTTTTATTTTTATTTAATAATAGAGTAACAAGTATTTTAAAATCAATCTCCTTTTAAATGACTCTAAAAAAACTTATCTTTTTCGGTGTACGATATTTAACATTCCGTATATGAATTTGGGACAGAATAACATTCCGTATATGCATTTGGAACCTCGCCGCCTATTGGTTAAAATATTACCGCGTGCTGCAACGAACCAATAGAAAACTCCTATGGTCCAAATACGTATACGGAATGTTTAGATGCCAACGGGCCCGAGACGCCAATTCTTTTATCATAAACTGATAAAAAAAAATTATTAAATTTTATGCATCACTGAATTTGTTTTAGTCCATGTAGTGAGACCGCTCCCGTCTGGAAAAATTTCTGATTCGGTTTCTTTGTGGATTTCTATTCAAAAATGTCCCCTTTAAACAAATCTGAAGGGTACCGGGCGGAATTTTTGGGCAGAAATTGTTTAAACAATTTTTTTAAACAAATACAAAAGATCACGTTTTTTTGCTCCGGAACATATATTTTTGAGTTTTGTGGGTAATTCTGAACAAGAAAGGTATCTTGTATATTTTCTCAGAAATGGATAGTTTTCGAGTTATAGGCGATTTAAAATCTGAAAAATGCGAAAATAAGCATTTTCGAGGCTTAAAAACTCATATTCAGATTAGTATTTTTGAGGTTGCCAGATACTTAAATTGAAGACTAAATATTCAGCTTCCAGATTCTGAAGAGTGATTGCGTCTAACTTTAATTTATACCGTTATTTTTTAATTGTTAAATATGCGCGTTTATCCGATTTTTTTGCCGGTGCGGCGCGCTCCGTTTCAAAAATCTCCTATTTTCCTCCAAAAAATATTTTTTCTAGATTCTTTGTGACATTCTAAATAAAATAAGTTTCTTGGCATTTTTCTCAAAGTTCATAGTTTTAAAGTTATAAACGATTTAAAATCCGAAAATGCGTTTTGTTGTCATTTTTCGGATTTTAAATCGCTTATAACTTAAAAACTATTAACTTTTGAGAAAAATGGCAAGAAACTTATTTTATTTAGAATATCACAAAGAATGTAGAAAAAATATTTTTCGGAGGAAAATCGGAGATTTTTGTATTGGAGCGCGCCGCACCGGCAAAAAAATCGGATAAACACGCATATTTAACAATTCAAAAACAACGATATAAATTAAAGTTAGACGCGACTACTCTTCAGAATCTTGAAGCTGAATATTCAGTCTTTAATCAAAGTATCTGGCAAGCTCAAAAATACTGATTTAAATGTGAGTTTTAAGCCTCGAAAATGCGTATTTTCGCATTTTTCATATTTTAACTACCCTTTTCAAAATACGGTTGCATCTAAAATAGCTCCAGAAAAAATTAATTTTTTAGTAGTTTAACTTAAATTAATTTTATAGTGGTTTTAATTATCATTGATAAGAAGTTTCAGTCCTATGGGTTAAACAGCCTAGGCTTCTTTTCACGGTGTTTAACTTTTGTGTGAACAGTTTAAAATTTGGCCATGGTTAAACGTACCTAAATATTGACATTCAGCTCGCAGTTTTTGTGACAATTAAAACATTTAAATTTCATCGTGGGTAAAAACATTTACATATTGTAGAATAGTGATACAAAAGTGAAAATATTCTCCCCAGATGGGGGAGAATATAAAAAAGACGCCAGTGTGCGAACTAAATACTGCTGAAGTTATTAGTGATAGTAATCAAGACATGGATACAGGAACTATCACCACAAATTCTTCTGCTACAAGGGAGGTAAAACTTTTTAATATTAATTGTAATAGTTACGACTTTCAAAATTGTTGTGTTTATGTTGAGAAGACCAATGATCAGAATATTTCCCGTTTGCATCCAATGGTTGTTGCAGATATTTTACATCAAAAATTAAAGATTAATAATATTAAGCAAATTAAAAGTATAGGAAGAAACCGTGTTAAAGTAATCCTCAAATCTATTTTGGATGCAAACAATTTAGTCAATAATAGTCACTTAAAGGACGATAATTTAAAAGCGTACATTCCAAATCACCTCTTGGAAATCAAAGGACTGATACGCGATGTTGATACCAAATATAATATTGACTATTTGAAAAAATATATGAGCTCTAGTTCACCAATTATTGATATTAAAAGAATGCACAGAAAAGTAGAAAAGGATGGAAATACAGAATACGTCCCTAGACGTAATGTTATAATTACTTTTGAAGGCAATTGTTTGCCAAACTATGTTGTGATAAATTATGTATTTTTCCAAGTGGAAAAATTGTTGGGTAAAGTGACGCAATGTTATAAATGCCTCAAATATGGACATATTTCTAGACAGTGTAAAGGTACACAGGAATACTGTATACAATGTGGACAAATTAAAAATGACATACATACATGTGATGAAACAAAAAAGTATTGCATACACTGTAAAACTGATAAGCATATATCGATCTCTAAAAACTGTCCTTTTTTCGAACATCAAAAAAAAATAAAAAATATCATGATTGAACATAAAATCTCATATTTGGAGGCAAAAAATTTGAGTGACTCATCATTTTCTGGTCTTATTTCTAATAACAGATTTGAAATATTGTCAAATTCAGACAAAGAATTTCCAAAATTAACTAACTCCTCTGAAGTTAGTACATCTCCTTATTTCAAGCCATTGAGGCCTCACCTACAGAAACCCAAAAGTTTTAGCCAACCAAGCTGTAGTACATCAAGCACTGAGTATAGTGCAAATAAAAAAAGAAAAGTATCATCTCCAACTTCCGAAGATCCTACACCATATCTCATCCCTTTCAGATTTGGACCGTCTCAACCTTTACCTCCCTTAAATAAGGAAAGTTTTCCTAATACAGACAATGATAAAAATAAGTTAGTAGATTCCTTAGTACTTCTTTTCTCAAGTTTTATTCAAAATATTAATTGTTTAGAAGAGGCAAAATCACTTGACATGAATTTGTTAGCCAAAGGTATTAATAATGTTCTAGATAATATTTTAAAAAATAACTCATCTAATGACGAACAAATCTAAACTCAAAATAATACAATGGAATGCTCGATCAGCTGTTGCTAACAAAAACAGCCTTATTAACTTTTTAATAACCGAAGATATTGACATAGCTTTTGTTTAGGCAATACGTAAAGTATCCTTAACAATAGTAACCTATACTTATTGTACGGTTATAGAGTATATTCCCATAGGTAAGCTGGTTAAGAGTAGATAACGATTTTTCATATGTAATTTAAAGTATTATCTGCATAAATGGCACAAAGAATATTTGCTACGAGAGGTATATGGTTCAAAATGCATACAGTATCACGACTAATAAGTTATGTTCACATACATGTAGAGTACTTACAGTTTTATTCCTTGATGACGTGTCACATCAGAGCTCTGATTGAATTCCATAATCCATTTGGTTCATTTGTAAGGCACTCACTAATACGCTAAATAAATCATCGTCGATAATACTGAGCAGATTGAATTATCTGAGCGGTATAAAACGATAGCAAAAAAAGCCGGTAAAATGCGGCCTTTTTACGAATAGCGGGAGCGTCGATAGATTAGAGATGATTCTCGTTAGGAAGCTTTTGACGATCTGCCCCGGCGAGGGGTTCAAATGCGAGTCTCAACAATAACCTGGAGTTTCCAGAAAGGTTACATAAATACTACTTGAATTTTAAGTAATCAGTAGTACAGGGGCGTAACTAATTATTTTAGTGAGCCGTGTATAATATATTTATTGTACATATTGCCGGGGGCGACAGGCGAGAGAGATGGCCTATATCACCTCGAAGAGAGGGGATTGGCAAAGATGTGCACAACGATAAGAAATGTTTGAAGAAATTAGAGTTTATATACACAAGGGGTAACAACGATAAAATGGAGGAAAACGATAAGTTTTCCCCCTAGGGATAGATTTTAATCTTCCAGGGGAATCACAGCGATTTTCGTAATACCACGAAGAAAATCACCGTGAGTAGTGTGAATCTTGACAGTACGAACTAGACCATCCTTACCAGGCAATACATCTATTACCCTGGCAGTTGGCCATAAGAGTGGAGGAGTACCATCCTCCTTCAACAGAACCAAATCCCCGATCTTGACAGGGTCAGTAGGGTCGGTCCATTTATTTCTTTGCTGCAGGAGGCAAAGATAGTCTTTTTTCCACAATTTCCAAAATTGCTGTTGAATTTTACTAATACGCTGAAAAAGATTCAACCTATTTTCAGGTATCTCTGAAACACTTGGTTCAGGGGGCGCGGTTAAACTTCTTTGAACTAAGAAGTGAGCTGGAGATAGGAAAGCGAAGTCATTGGCGTCAGACGACATCCTAGTGATGGGTCTCGAATTTAGAATAGCCTCGATTTGGCATAATACTGTGTTAAACACTTCAAAGGTGAAGTGGGAATTTCCTATAATTCGATAGAGGTGATACTTCACACTCTTTATTCCTACCTCATGGAGGCCGAATTGATGGGGGTTGCGGGGAACACCCATCTTGAAAGTTATGGAGTTTTGAGTACAGAATTCCTTAATCTGTTCCGAATTATTTTGATTTAAGAAAAAATCATAGAATTCGCGCATTTCATTTTTTGCCCCATGGAAATTTGTGGCATTGTCGCTCCAAATAATACTGGGCGTGGATCTTCTGGCAATAAACCTTTTCAGAGTAAGAATATAGGCTTCTGCGCTTAATCCTGTGACGAGTTCGATATGAACACATTTAGTGCTCATGCAAATGAAATAGGCTACGTATGCTTTGTAAAGCGGTGCCTTCCTCAAATGTGAGGACTTAATTAAGAAGAACCCCCCATAGTCCACTGAGACGACTTGGAAGGGTCTAGTGGGGAGTACACGATCGGGATGCATATCTGCCATCTGTTGAACAGAATTGGGTGTCATGAATCGGAAACAGTTTACACACTTACGAATTAAGCGTTTAATCTGTCTTAATCCGTCAATTGGCCAGTACTTCATTTTGACATACGAAAGTACTGTTTGCGCGCCTGAATGTAATAACTTATGATGAGCTTGAGTCAAGATTAGTTCTACAACTCGACATTTAGAAGGAAGTAGAATGGGGTGTTTTTGATTATACGATATGGGGGCGTGTCGGAGACGTCCTCCCACACGAATCAGCCCATCATTATGTTGTAGGAAGGGGTTGAGTTTACGAATGGCTTTATTGGTCACGAGTTTAGCATTTTTCAATTCAAGAATCTCTTTTTTAAAGTAGATACTTTGGATATACCTGATGATCGCGTGATCAGCGATCTCCATTTCGGGTGGCGTCAATATATCCGTATCTCGTGGAGAGTTATTTATTTTCTTTTTAATATTACTGATGAATCTAAAAAGATAAGCGACAATTCTTTGAATTTTACGAAAAGAAGAAGATTTAGCGAATAGATTTTCAAAGGTGTCGTTGAGTTCGTGATTTGTTGCTATGTTTGAGACAACTAACTTCCTTAATTCAGGAAGATCATCCTGAAAATGAGGAATTTGATGAAGAGAAAAATCGATGGGATTGTCTCTAATAAAGCTAGGTCCGCATAACCAGTCTTCGGTGGTCTGGGGATTATCAAAGACATTTATCCCTCTGGAAGCGGGGTCAGCGATGTTTTCGTGACTTCTGACGAAATGGAAATCACAAGGAAAAGTTTCCAACAAGGAATTGACCTTTTGAATTCTGTTTTGTACAAAAATGTTCCAAATGTGTTTTTTAGAAAGTATCCAAGACAAGGCAATTGTAGAGTCAGCAAAGAGATGAGATGAAGATATACTCAAATTTTTCTTGAAGATGTGAAAAAGTCTATGAGCCAGAGTGACTCCCAACACTATTCCACAAAGTTCCAATTTGGGGATGGTGAGTTTATTTTTTAGCGGAGAAATTTTGTTTTTAGAAGCGATAAGCCGCGACGATACAGAAAAGTCTGAGTATGTCGCTTTGAGATACACACAAGTGCTGTATATTTTTTCCGATGCGTCGGTGAAAATAATTAATTGAACATCAACAACTTTCTTTTGTAAAAGTAAGCATCGAGGTACCTTGACCTCTTCTATAGTTTTGAATGTCGATAAGAGGTTTTGCCAATTTTTCATAATGATGGGTGAGTCAATGGGTTGATCCCAGTCCAGTTTCTGGGACCATATTTCCTGTATCAAGAGCTTAGCGTTCACAAGGACAGGGGATAACCATCCTAGCGGGTCATACAAAGTAGCAATGTAGGAGAGAATAGTACGTTTAGTAACAACATTAGCCAATTTGAAGATAGGAGTTTTAAACGAAAAGTGGTCGCGTTCTGAATCCCAGAATATGCCTAAGACTTTATCAGATCCCGTGAAGTTAAGACTGACTTCAGAGACGGGATTTAAATTGTGTTGAGACAGAAATTCTGAAGAACTGCAGTTCCACTTGTGGAGGAGGAAACCATGGGTTTCTAGCAAAGAAGTTAATTGTTCGAAAAGACAACTTAATTCATGAAGACTGTCAGCACCGCTGATCAGGTCATCCATATAGATAGATTCTTGCAGAACACTAGTAGCAAGTTCGTGGGTATGTTTGTTGTTGTCAGCGATGTGCTTGATAACTCTTTGAGCGATAAATGGGCTACTTGGGAGCCCGAAGGGTAATCTTTGAAATTGATAGCACCGTAAAGGCTGCTGAATATTGTCCCTAAAGAGAAAATTTAACAGAAATGTTTCAGTGGGACAAATGGCGATTTGTAGGAACATAGCCTTGATGTCGCCTACTAGTGCGAATTTAAACTGACGAAACTTAGCGAGAATGTCAAAAAGTTCATGTTGGACGACATAACCTTTGTCTATGACGTCACTGAGGGAGATTCCCGTAGACGATTTATTGTTTGGATCGAAAACTATACGAGTGGAAGTAGTAGAGTTGGATTTGAAAACGGGAAAGTGAGGGAGAAAGTAATTAGGTTTACCTGAGTCATTTAGCATTTTTAACGGCACTTGAATTATTTGTCCGTTATTGAGATATTCCGATATAATGTCCTGATATTTTTCCAATAAATCAGGGTTGAGTTGAAAACGTTTCTCGAGACTGAGAAAACGTCTTTTTGCCGAGAGAAACGAATTTCCCATGTCTATATCTTCGATAGGGAGTTTGAGATTGAGTGTGGACTCATATCGTCCATTGGGGAGAACATTAACATGTTTTACAAAATTAATTTCAGCGGGGTGATCATTAATGAGATCGGTGTTCTGAGGAGCGGCTTCTTCCAGCTCCCAGAATTTTTGTAAATGATCGGATAGTTCCTCGTTGGACACTACCGGCTCATTTACGGCGGAAGGAGTGTTATGAGAACAACAAGTAACGAGAGAGTTTGAATAAAATTCCAAAGCCTTTTTAGTATTTTTCGACTTAAGAGCAAAGTCTGGAACTGACCCTGATATCGTGTACCCGAGTAGAGTGCGTTGAAGAACGGGAAGACCTTTTCCCAAACGAATTATTTCAGGTTGAATGATATCGTTATACAGGTCTGCACCGAGCAGGATACCAATTGGGGATGTTACATGGAACATCGGATCACCTAATGGTATCTCTGAGGGTATGTTTAGTTTGCTCGCCGAAATAGAAATTTGAGGAAGCGGATTTGTTATCTTTGGGAGTACAGAGCACGAGATGTCAAAAGGAACGTCGTTAGCGACAGCGAAAATTGTTGTATCTACAATAGATTGAGACGAGGATGAGGTGGAGTTAATTCCATTGATCCGTAATTTTCCATCTCTAGTGGTGAGTGACAGTTCCTTTACGAGGTCAGCACTAATAAATGAAACCTGTGAGGCCGAGTCTAAAAGTGCCTTTGCGAAGACCCTCTTGCCGCTAGGAGCGACAAGATAGACCTGGAGTGTGCTTAATAACACCAAATGATTATCAAGCGAGGCTGCAGATAGAGCCATTGAATGTGGAGTCGAATTTTGAAGATTAACTTCCGTTTCAGGAGCTCTAACATGTGAGGGCCCCTGTTGTGAATTACCCTGTGTATGGGAGTTATTTGAGATAGCGGTTTTATTATGATTATTTGAGTTGTGTTGGCCAACAGCCGCGGAAGGGTTACTATGACCCGTTTTGTCGAAATGGAGCAACGTGTGATGACGAGATTTACAAACTATGCAAGAGAATTTGGATTTACACTGATCGAGCATGTGAGACCCAAGACAATTAATACAAAATTTATTTTGTTTGACAAAACTAAAACGTTCTTTAGAATTCAACTGCTTGAACTGAGGACAAGAGTAGATCGAGTGAGAGTCGTTGCAATAGGAACATTTCTTAGAACCTAAGCGAGGCGAAAGGTTACTGGTAGAAGTGTCTGAGGCTAGGTGTAAAGAGTGTCTGGAAGTAGTAGTCGATTTTGGTTTTGATTGAGATTGAATATTCTCAAGATGAACAACGCGTGTCTCGATTTCCCCTAGAAAATGGACAAAATCAGGGGTAGCTTGGCTACCACCGGATTGGAACTCAAGAGCCCTAATGGTAGGTGCGTCGAGCTTCTGAGTAGCGATATGTATGAGAAGTAAATGCAAGAGATCTGAAGGGGGCCTATTCAAGTTCAATAGGGCCTTAAAATTATTTGACATGACCGTATGAAAACTTCTTAATTGTGAGTGATTTGCGTTTCCAGAAATAGGAGGCGCATCAAGAATTTGAGAGATGAGAGTTTTGATAAGCGATTTAGAGTTGGCGTACCTTTGTGTCAGGTTATCCCGGGCTATTTTGTAATTGTCACCTGTGAGTGGGATATGCTCGAGAAGCGTCAAAGGCTCGGAAGTTAGAAAACTTTTGAGGTAAATGAGTTTTTCCAGATCACTTAATGTAGTATCAGATCCTATTATTGTATCAAAGGTCTCAATGAATGAATTGTATTCAGTAACTAAGCCACTAAATGGTTTTAACTGAATACGAGGGAGGTTTACTGTTCGTTGCCTAGCCATAGACTGTGAGGTTAGAGAAGAATTAGGGTCAAATTGGAGGGAGGGGGTAGCAGTCACATTAGAACTTTCAATGACCTCTAACCTTTCTTCCAATAGAGAAATTGTATCCAAATATTTATCAAAAACCACAGAGGAATCAGTAGAGGGGGTAGGTTCCTCGGGGATCGTCTCCAGCACATTTTGAGCATCGCGGAAAAGTCCGTAAGAATGTTTGAGTTGTGAAATTATTTCACGAATTTTATATTTGTTTAGAGAATTAAGAGTTGTGGGAACCGAATCAGCCAACTTGGTTATATCAAGTTTTGCGGTGAGCCTCTGTCGGTTATATTTTGATCGGTCAGCCATGTTGCGAGAATGTGAGATTAGATAGATTATTTGCAAATGTCTAAACCTATAAATCGATGCGAAAATGAGAGAATATGTACAATATATTATATATTACACGTTTAATAGTGTGAGATTGGCTTAATAGTATCACCCTGTATGAGCGCAGATTAGTATATGAAATGCAAAACTATAAAATTTCAAAATATATGCAATTTTCCAAAATGGGTATTTTTCAGCAAGTGTGAGACACCCTTAACAAGTATTTAAATTAATTAAATTGAAGGAAAAAACAATTATTTATTTTCTATAGTTTTCTAGAAGTGTAAAATGAGCTTAAGCGAAGCTAAATGTAGCAAAAACTTACAATTTATGCAAGAAAACAAAATTATTTTTAATAATTTTTGTAACCTGTGAACCAGGCTTAATCGGATTCAAAATTATAAATTTAATTTAAATCAAAAGGTTGAACAAACAATGTTAAAATTATAACACCCGTACTATCAGCCAAGAAATGAGTACACTTTTTGTATACTATAAACAGAAAAATATATTTACGAAAATAAAATAATGTAATATATGCAAATATTTTTTCATACAAACAAAACGACTCCTTTATTTGAACAAAGCAAGTAGTTTCTGAAATTGCACGTGTAGACCGGGCTTAACAACCTACCAGCTATTGTAGAGACGTGCTGGGTTAAATACTGAGAATTTGAGTGCAGAAAGAGAGGAATATTTTATTTTTGTGCCGGGGCGGCGTGGCTTGGAAATTTCCAAATGCAACAGAAAGACACTATAAATGAAAAACCGTTATTCTCAGAATAGAGATTATCAAAATATGCAAATACGAAGGACCTTGAGGATTTAATTAATAAATAATTAATATGATACGGCTCGATGGAACAGAAATGTTTAGGCAATACGTAAAGTATCCTTAACAATAGTAACCTATACTTATTGTACGGTTATAGAGTATATTCCCATAGGTAAGCTGGTTAAGAGTAGATAACGATTTTTCATATGTAATTTAAAGTATTATCTGCATAAATGGCACAAAGAATATTTGCTACGAGAGGTATATGGTTCAAAATGCATACAGTATCACGACTAATAAGTTATGTTCACATACATGTAGAGTACTTACAGTTTTATTCCTTGATGACGTGTCACATCAGAGCTCTGATTGAATTCCATAATCCATTTGGTTCATTTGTAAGGCACTCACTAATACGCTAAATAAATCATCGTCGATAATACTGAGCAGATTGAATTATCTGAGCGGTATAAAACGATAGCAAAAAAAGCCGGTAAAATGCGGCCTTTTTACGAATAGCGGGAGCGTCGATAGATTAGAGATGATTCTCGTTAGGAAGCTTTTGACGATCTGCCCCGGCGAGGGGTTCAAATGCGAGTCTCAACAATAACCTGGAGTTTCCAGAAAGGTTACATAAATACTACTTGAATTTTAAGTAATCAGTAGTACAGGGGCGTAACTAATTATTTTAGTGAGCCGTGTATAATATATTTATTGTACAGCTTTAATAAGTGAAACTTGGTTTAAACGGGATGTTGTATATATTTATAGAGGTTATAATGTGATACGCGAAGATCGCGATGACGGCTATTCTGGAGTTGCTATTTTAATTAAAACTGGTATTCCTTTTGAGCGCATAACAATTAAAAAAAATTATATTCAAGACTTGCTTGCTTGTGGTATTAAAATCAACTATAAACAAAGTTATTTAAGTTTACTCTCTGTATATAGGTGCCCAAAAACTAAAACCAAAACCGAAGATTGGGATAAGTTATTTTCTCAACTAAAACACCCTTGTATCATTGGAGGAGATATGAATGCACATAATTCTTTGTGGGGCTCATATAAAAACGATAATATAGGCCATCAAATTGTGGAGACAATTCAGAATTTAGATTATGTAGTAATGAATAATGGACAACCAACTTGCCAAACGAGTCCAGGAAACTCAGATTCCATGATTGATGTCACGTTTTGCTCACCATCCCTTTTTGATAAAACTTCTTGGTCTGTAGATCTTGATACCTTGGGATCAAATCATTTCGTTATAAAGGTTGTGATCGATGTCTTGGGAACTAATGCTAATACCATTTATCCCAGTACTAAGTGGAACATTAAAAAAGCAAATTGGTCATTATACTCTCAGCTTGTTGATACCTTATTAAACGAAAAACCTCACACATCCTTAAATACCCAAGAAAAATATAATTTCCTTATTGACTGTATTAATGAAGCTTCTAAACAATCTATTTCTGAATATAAACCATTTAAATGCAAACGGACTCCCCCTCCGTGGTGGGATTCGGAATGTGATCAATCCGTTACAGAAAGAAAGAAGGCATTAATAAACTATAAAAACAATTCTTCTCCTGAAAATTTTTGTAAATGCAAAGAAGTAAATGCTCGTGTCAAAAAATTCCTGAAATTAAAGGCCAAACAAAGTTGGGTTGCATGGTGTTCAAAATTAAATAAACAAACTCCATCTAGTCTTATTTGGAATCAAGCAAGAAAAATGAATAGGAAAAAAGTTAATTTTTCATTACCTCTAAGTAATTCATGGGTAGACGATTTTTTCGATAAAATAGCTCCACCTTACGTAAATAACCAGTTAGATGTTATTAATTCTAAAACGCTTCCATCTGATCAGAATCATTTTCTCCTTACACCTTTTTCGAGAACTGAATTAGAATTTGCCCTTGATAATCGCGTTAGTACCTCACCAGGATACGATGCAATCAAATATCCTATGATACAACATTTACCAGATAACGCAAAACAATTACTTTTAAATATATTTGACCAGATAATTATTGAAGGCAACAGCATAATAGATTTTAAGCGTATTATAGTCGTTCCTATTCCCAAACCGGGGAAAGACCCTAAATTAGCTGAAGCTTACCGACCGATATCATTATTATCATGTATATTGAAGACTCTCGAACGGATGGTTAAGATTAGGTTGGATTGGTGGCTAAGGGATCAAAATCCTTTACCCGCTAACCAACATGGTTTTAAAAAAGGTTATGGAACTTTAGATTCCTTAACAACTCTTGTTGTAGACATTCAGAACAGTTTTTCCAGGAACAGTTATGTGCCCGCTTTATTTTTAGACATCGAAGGTGCTTATGACTCTGTCTCTCTTTCAATTCTCCAAGAAAAAATGATTACATTTTTTAATATTCCATCACAGTTTGCTTCTAACATTGTAAACCTGTATAAAAATAGAATAATTTATTTAAAAAATAATCATACTCTTATAGGCCCTAGACTTAATAATAAAGGATTACCTCAGGGCTCCGTTTTGAGCCCTATTTTATTTAACATTTACACAGCAGATCTACACAACATCACTATTAACAATATTGCATTTAATGTTGTACAATATGCTGACGATTTCTGTTTGTACACAGAACACAAGAAATATCAGCAATCCATTGAAAACTTGAATAGTGTCTATGGTCTCCATAAAAAATGGTTTATTGAAAATGGCTTTGAATTATCATGCAGTAAATCACAAGTTTGTTTATTTACCAGACATAACTTTCCTAATATTAGCACAATCACCTTAGGTGGGCATAAATTTTCTTTTAAAAATAAAATTAAATATCTTGGAATGATACTCGACCAAAAATTGACCTGGAAGTTACATATTGACGACATGTTGAACAGGTGTAATAAGGGAATAAACTTTCTTAAATCAATTAATAGAACTTGGTGGGGATCGGATGTTGAAGTAAGTTTATTATTTTATAAAGCTTACATACGATCTATTTTCGATTACGGCAGTGTTTTGTATGGATCAGCAAGTAATGCACTACTAAACAAAATCAATGTTTTACATAATTCAGCCTTACGAATATGTCTAGGAGCTATGAGATCCACTCCAGTACAAGCTTTATATTTGGAAGCCTTGGAACCTCCTTTAAATCTAAGACGAAGTTTTTTGTCCAAAAAATATTTAATGAAAGTATACTTAATTAACCCTCTTCTATACCAAAAAATAGTGACTTTAAGTTGCCATGATCTAACCAATAAATATTGGCAAAAAAAGAAATCTCCCTTACTGTGTGAAGCTTATAATCAAAATATAGTACTCTTAAAAAATATAGATAAAACGAACGACTTATTCAAAAACTACGCATACTCTTCTTTCTTTTCTCCCACAGATATTATTGTACCAAATTATAGTGAAAACATATATTTAAATAAAAATATTCTTTTATCCATAACGAATAGTTACAATGAGTCAATAGAGAGATATCGCAAATGCATTTTTATCGCACGCTAATAGCGGAATACGCTATTTTGACATGTACGCAAGCGCAGAATGAATGTTACGCTAATACCGGATAGCGTGTCCCGCTATTTAGGTTGAAATAAGGGACGGTAATAACGTTAACGCTAATTTGACATTTGGGATGAAACATAAAAATAATGTATAGAATACAAATTTTATAAACTAAATACTGTGAATCATCTTATGTTGGGAAACACGTGCATTTTTATTTTGTCTACAATAGACTACTTTTTGTGGTTAGGATATTATTTATTCAGATATTTTATATTATTTTTATACTAACTATTTATATTTATTGTTGGTTAAATCATTAAAATTAAAATGCATGTCAACCAGCTCAATATCCAAATTCATTTTTCAATAAAAAACAATTACAGTATTCCTCAAAATTAATTTCTAGGTTACATTGTAATACCAAACGTCGGTTGTCATAATAACGTTAAGCCCCGCCCCAGAACATTTGCGATAACTCTCTTGTTGCCTGTGCTGAAATAGAACGTTATACGTTATTTACGTCTTGACACGATATTATCGTTTGCATTTGCGATATCTCTCTAATAGCTCTATATACAGATGCGTCTAAATCTGCAGATGGAACTGGATGCGCCTTTTTTATACCATCGGGACATATAGAAAAGAAATTCAAACTGAAACCGGAGACTTCGATTTATACAGCAGAGGCTATTGCAATATATGAAGCTTTACTATATGTAGCTGAATTTGATTTCGCCCATATTATAATTTTGTCTGACTCCTTAGCAGTATTGAAATCTCTTGGTAAATATGGACCCCCAAACATCCAAGACTGCCCATACATTTATAAAATTAAACATATTAAACAAAATCTTTTAACCAAGGAATCAATGTACATTTTATCTGGATTAAAGCACACGCAGGATTTGAACATAATGAGTATGTCGACTTATTAGCCAAAGAAAGCGTTTCATCCGATACCAGTATTCTACATAAAATAACACTGACTGATAGTATAATCTCTTTCAAGTCAACACTGCATCGGCAGTGGAGCTACCAGTGGAAGGAATACTCTTTTGTGAATCAAAATAGATACTCGTTAATTCAGCCCGATATTCCCAAATTTCCTTGGTACAAGTCTTGTAGAGCTTCTAGAAAGTACATAACTTCTATTATTAGAGTACGATTCGGGCACGCATGTTATCCAAAGCATTTATTTAAAATACAGGTTTTGGATAATGATAAATGTGAGCATTGTGAAGAGGAAAGTGATTTAGATCATATATTTTTTGGTTGTTCTAAAAATACAATTTACTCATCTAAATTAATAAATGATTTATTAAAATGTAAAGTAGCAACTCCTTGGAATATACTATATTTATTATCACTTGGTTCTGTAGATGTATACAACTCGTTAATTAACTTTTTAAAAGACAGCAAATTATCATTATAATTCCCTTAAACATTTTTAATTAATACCTTTGGTAGTTAGTAGTTTTAGCTGTTAAGCTTAGTGTTACTTAATACCTTTTAGTTGTTATCTTTGTTTTAAACCTGTTTTGTATAACTTGATAACTTGTATTCCTTATGTGTCTGGCAGTATGACGGTAAGTCTAAGCCAAATTAAAAAAAAAAAAAATAAAAAAAAAAAAAAAAAAACTACCCTTTAACTCCAAAACTATCAATTTCTGAGAAAAATTACAAGATACCTTTCTTGTTTAGATTGACCCAAAAAATCTAAAAATATATGTTCCAGAGCAAACAAACATGATCTTTTGTATTTGTTTAAAAAAATTGTTTAAACAATTTCTGCCCAAAAATTCCGCCCGGCACCCTTCAGATTTGTTTAAAGGGGGCATTTTTGAATAGGAATCCACAAAGAAACCGAATCAGAAATTTTTTTCAGACGGGAGCGGTCTCACCACATGGACTATTTAGAAGTATGTTTCCTTCAACATAATCATGAGCTATTCACAATATTCATTATCATTTTTGATCTTATTGCGTCAAAAGAATTTTGTTACGTAAAGGGGCAACACGGGACCGTGTTGCCATATTTTATTTACCCTATTTTTATTTATACCTAAAGTCTAAATCTTTGTGACAGAAGTTAATCTGGCAGTCAGGTAATGTTTTTGTGGATTATCTAACCGACTTTTATGATTCCGGAAATCCAATAATAGAGTCTAAACGTTGTAACAAATAATATAAACATTAAACATCAAAGAGGTGCTTACAATGGGTGTTATATCTATTCAAAATGAATTTTAAAAACTGATAATAATTGTTGGTGTGCAATAATATTTTTAGGTAGGTACCTATACATATTTTGAAATAAATAATGCATCTGCTATCAGTCGTTCGATATCGATGTTAGTGTCGACAACTAAGCCCCTAAAATTATATTGAATTACAATGAAAGTAAATAGTGCGAATAAAAAGTCCCGAAAACCATTATCAGCTACAAAACTGCAAGATATTGCAAATAATTTATGGGATTCCGATGATGAAGAATCTCCTGAAGTAGGTGGCATTGAAAGGAACTCTGAAATTGAAGATCATCTTTCAGAAGCAAGTGAAGAGGGTGATAGGCAAGTAGTATTGAGTGATAATGTAGAAGAATGTGTAGCTACAAGTTCTAAGATTTCAGAGTGTGTAATTTTTGAAACTAAGGATGAAATTAACTGGAATACTTAACCACAACCGACAGGAGGTATGCGATCCTGCTACGTAATAAAAAGCAAAGTCCACAAAGTAATGTTATCCCCTGGTAAAAGTGTAGATAATCCTGTTGATTCCTTTTGTTTGTTTGTGGACGAAAAAATTGTGAACGAAATAGTGAAGTGTACAAATAAAGAAGCCGAAAAAGTCCTGGGGATAGATAACTGGAAATATTGCGACTCTACAGAGCTATATGCCTTTATTGGACTACTACTAACTGCAGGGCACCTATAATGAAGATATACTTTGGAGTAAGTTTTATGGACCTACCATATTTAAAGCTACCATAGGGTTAAAACGATTCAAAAATGTGCTAAGATTTGTTCGATTTGACGATAAGGACACGAGGTCTGAACGAAGAAGGAACGACAAATTAGCAGCAATACGCGATGTGTGTAATCAAGAAACTTTCAGGAACACTATTTACCAGGAAAAAACATAACGGTAGATGAGCAACTTGTTCCGTACAAAAATTTTTTCTACAAAACTTTTCTTGCATTTCATTATTTTGTACAAATCTTTAAGGTAGATCGCACCCTCGAGGTACACCGCATACTATAGTAGCACTTTCTTTTAATCTAGAATATATTAGAAATATATGGGTAAATATGAATAGTACATTCAAGAACAGTGGTGGGCCCAACGGACCCGAGTTGCCTGGTTACGTAAGTAAATGTGTTGCCCGGATAAGGGTTAAAACAAGAAAGTTTCAAAATTTATTAACTAAATGATAAATTTACCATCTAGCTTCTTATTATTATCTATAGTTAAAAAAGGACTTGAATTTTGTTTTTGGGATAACTTGCCAATTAAATTACTTTAGACTTTCATTTTTCATTTTTCAACATTATATATTTTTTTATTTCAGACATTCTTCGGTACATTTCTCAATTGTTTAATAAATTTCACAAGTTAAATATTTTAATTTTCTGTTTATGACAAATGTCAGCCGCTACTCTTGTAACAAAGAAGAGCATTCAGGAAAAGCCATCCTGTTTCACTCTGGTGTCAGTTCATTTTTCATTCTGCTACTTGCCTCAACTTAAGATGGTGGGTTTCTAAACCCTACCATGATCAAAAGTTTTAATGTGATTTTTTATTAAAGTTCCATGTGCGGTTTTGGATATTTTTAACCTTTTCTACAACTTTTTATATATAAAATTCAACCTCTAAGTTTGCAAAACTTACCAAGTAATTTTTTCACAATTTTTTTCAATACACAGAATGTGATTCGCCTAGTAATAGATAGATTTTACACACTTCACAAATATTTTCTTTTTCAGTAAATGGATTTATTTTACCAACTCAACATTAAGCCAATTATCCACTTCTTATAGCTCAATCAAAGAACAATCTGACCCAAAAAAAATACAGGAAAGATGAAAATTTGGAAATAGGTAGTTGAAATTGTCTATTATTCTATTAAGAAAAAGTTGACAATTCTACATCCCCTCCATTTTACAAAAATTGGGAAATACGGGGTGAAAAATATTTTCTCGAAGGTGTATAAAATTACATTCAAAATAAGTCCGGAGTTGGATAAAATGACTAATTCTAAGAAAATTTTGTTCTATAGAGTTTTTTCACCAAGTCAATACTTTTTGAGTTATTTGCCAGTGAATATGTTCATTTCTAACAAAATAAACATGTTTTGAACGGTTTTTCGCAAATAACTCAAAAAGTAAGTATTTTATCGAAAAAAATATTCTTAGTAAAAATATAGCTTATAAAAAAGTGAAAAAAATGGTGTATGCATGAGGTCTGTAGACCCAGTAGAAGCCGAGTTGTAGCTAATGGAATTGTAGGTTCTTCTTCGTCAAATTCCAAATCGAATTTTTCAACGTGAAATAACTACAAAAAACAGAGCACTTTTCATTGCAACAAGTGTTTACAAAAAGATTTATTTTTGTTTTATAAAAGAACTTGTAACATTAAAGGTAAGTGAGTTACGCTCAAAATATTGTTGGCCCCTTCTATTTTTTGGTAGAAAATCGCGAAAATCACCCCCTAATTAGCATATCAAATAAATTGTATCGTTACCGCTTCAAACTTTATTTTCTTATGTATTATTTATATGATCTGTATGTTTCATCGGTTCAAAGTGCCTATATTTAAAAGGACGTAGTTAAAATGGCTTGAACGCGTAACCAATCATGAGTTTATACAAATTTTGAACAGCCATAGCATAACTAATTTTTGTCTAACAAGAAAACAAAAAATTCAAACTATTCAGAAAAGCAAAACTTACATTATGTTAGTCTTTGAGATTTTTGGTATTACTAATAATTTTAAGTTATTTTGAAAAAAAAATGATTTTTTTTTAATTAAAAAAAAATTCTTTAGAATCAAATTTTTTCAAAAATGAATACTTTGAACCAATAAAACTTATAGATCATATAAACAATACATAAGTAAAGTAACTTGTGAAGCGGTAACGAATAATTTTATTTGGGAAGCTAAGTAGGGGGTGATTTTCGGGATTTTTTTACCAACAAATAAAAGGGGGCAACAATATTTTGAGCGTAACCCACTTACTTTTAATGTTAAAAGTTTTTTTAAAAAACAAAAATAAACCTTTTAAAAAAGTTGTAATGAGTTTTCCCCGAAAAGTGAAACGAAGAACCTTCATTTGATTAGCTACAACTTTGCTTCTACTGGTATACAGACTTCATGCATACACAATTTTTTTCTTCACTTTTTTATAAGCTATATTTTTACTAAGACTATTTGTTTCAATAAAATATTTACTTTTTGAGTTAATTGCGAAAAACCGTACAAAAACCTGTTTCTTTTTGAAGTTATACTTGTTTACGCGCGATATGAGGGTGAATTTTTATATGTTAAAACCTACGATCCGGGCGCATGCGCATTATAACTTTGTTCTGATTGGATGTTCAAATGACATGTCAAAAATTATTTAATATGGCGGCTGTGGCACAGCTGTGGTTTCATAGAGAAATAAAAAGAATGTTGTTTTTATTTCTCTATGTGTGGTTTGATTATTTATGGTTGTTGCGTTTTGAAATTTGTGGGAAAAGAAACAACAAACAAAAGTTACTTAATAGTTATACTGACTTTTTAAATAGTTTTCATATATATTTTTGGACTTTTGGACAAGGAAAACTCATTCTAATGTGGTAAGTAGTTTTTATTATAATCATATTGTAATTATACATTTGGATTAGGTTGGAATAAATTTATTTTCTCAAGAATGGGGATTTTAGAGAGAAATCCGAAATTAGGTCCGATTTTTATTTTTAAATTATGATTTTTGGCGTAGATTTATTTATCTAGTAGGTATGTAATGCTTTGATTTACATACTTAATTTGATTACCAACAAAAGTTCTACCAATCTTCATCTAAAATATTGTTTTCTTACTGCTTAGTCAAATTTTAATATTTTTTTCCACAAAAATCAAACTACATAATTTGATTAGGTAAATTCAGAACAACTGTCAAACAGTAAAACGTTCAGTTGCCCTATTTTTCCACATGACAAATAATGTGTAATTGGATGAGTGAGTCTAGGCTTCGATTACGAATCAAAGCGTCCCCAAATTCGCGGGTTCGAATCCCGATGCAAGTTTTCATTTTTTTATTTTTTTATGCATTTTATGATTGTAAGTATATTTGGTATATAATTTTTTTCAGAAAATGCGTATTTAAAATTTTTGCCAACAATTATTATCGTTCAGAATTCATTTTTTCTTTGTGGCATTTTTCAATGTGTTTGTGTGCGTTTTATTCTTTTATGTTTAAAAATTTTTGGTATTGTCTTAATAAAAATTTTTGGAAAGTAGTAAGTATTAAAATTCGTTTAATATTTAAATGAAATATAAATAAACTGTTTAAAGTACATTATATCAATTTCGTTAAAATCACATAATATGTAATAGAAGTATAACTTCTTACGTGCGTACAAAGTACACACACATTCTTTTTTTTTGTGTTAAAAATGAACATATTCACCCGCAAATAACTCGAAAAGTATTGACTTACTGAAAAAACTCTATATAACAAACGTTGCTTAGAATTAGTCACTTTATCCAATTCTGGACATATTTGAATGCATATTTTTTCACCCCTGAGAAAATGTTTTTCACCCCGTATTTTCCAATTTTTGTAAACTGGAAGAGATGTTGAATTGTAAAGTTTTTCTTATATAATAATAGACAATTTCAACTACCTATTCCCAAATTTTCATCTTTCCTTTATTTTTTTGAGGTTTTCGTAAAGTTGTGTGTTCTTTGACCGGGCTATTAACTCTATATTTGTAATCAATATTAATTACACTTTGTGCTTGTGAACTTTTATTTTATTCAATTTTTAAAACCTTTCTTGCTTTTATTCTGATCAACATCATCAATTTTATTATACTCTACAGACGGTTTTACAACTTTTGAATATCAAGTTGTAACTTTGTAACAGAAGCTGTTTTACATCCACACCTAATAAACATTTGAATTAGATGTTATTTTTCGATCGTTTATTTTTCGAACACTTTATTTTCAATTTCAGTTGCCGTACATTATAAGTCTTTTTAAATTGGTTTTGGAACCAACTTCATGAAGCCTACTGTATCTATTTTTAGATACATACATATTATGAAAATTCACCAAATTGCTAAAAATGCAGTTTGCAACTTATTTGGTTGCTTTATACAGGGTGGTTCATCTTATTCGCCTCGGTCTCTGTACGGAAAACCACTTGATATTTTAAAAAAATTTCTTCACAGAAATATACACGGCCTTTAATACTACAATCTAAAAATTATGTGAATTATACAGGGTGCTCCAAAAAAGAGTGGTATATCAAAGTTATATTTTTTCTTATGGAATGCCCTATATCTGATGCCATTAAAGAATTAACCTTAAAAAATAAGCTATACTTTCATAAAGGTTCCCTATACTTAAATACAGGGTGTTTTGATTTATATCGATTTTTATAAAAATGTAAGGTTTTAGAAAAAAATAAATATCTACGAATCTAAGAAGCAGTAACAAATTATTTCTTTGATCTAAATAACAAACTATTTAGCATACTTAAACAGATGCTTATTGCAACAAAATTTCTCACAGAGTGGTCAAAATATGAGATTTTTCTATTAACAAATTCAAGCTATAATAACTTACTTATTTTTAATGGAATACCCTGTATCTTACTAGTCTATCGCGTAGAAAATTTACTTAGCTTTCAATTCTTATTAGGGTTTCCTATACCTATCTTTTTAGAGGGTGGTCAAAATATTAGATAGTTCTATTAACAAATTCAAGCTGTAATAACTTATTTATTTTAAATGGAACACCCTGTACCTTACTAGTCTATCGCGTAGAAAATTTACTTAGCTTTCAATTCTTATTACGGTTTCCTATACCTATCTACCTTCATTTTTTAAATATTTAACTAAGCTTTCCTAATTTGTAAGATTTAAAAATTAGAATTAAGTACCTGTGTGGTGTTTATTTACAACATATCACCAACACCGGCAATATACTTAGACAAGATACTGTCATTAATAAAATTTTCATTGTTATCATGTAATCACACAGAGTGTTGTATTATTTTAGTTGATTTTGGCCTACATGTGACATTGAATAATATGTTTATATTAAACTGCATACCTTATATTAGATGCCGTATTCTGGAAGATATTTAAATTATATTTCATTCAGTATAAATATTTTCCATATCTTATCAAAACGGTTATTGAGTAAATTTAAGAACACCACTTTTTGTTTGAATCTTTGGATCGCAATTACAAACAATTAAATGCAATGGCTACTTTGACGAAAACGAGCCTAATCTACAAAAATATGTAAAAATGGGTATTTACAGAATAACATGGGAATTTATATTTGCAGAATAACATGTGTATTGAGAATATTTACATGGAATTGAAGAGATTTTAAATATCTTCCATTATAAAGAATATAATATTGAGTATGTCATTTAAAATAAGAACAGTCTGTGGGATTAAATGATAAAAATGTGAATTTTATTAATGAAACTATCTTGACTAAGATATTTAAGTATATTGCCGGTGTTGGTGATGTGTTGTACATATCCACGACATAGGTACTTAATTCTAATTTTTAAAGAATCTAATAAAAAATTCTAATAAGAATTGAAAGCTAAGTAAATTTTATATGCGATAGACTAGTAAGGTACAGGGTGTTCCATTTAAAATAAGTAAGTTATTACAGCTTGAATTTGTTAATAGAATATTCTAATATTTTGACCACCCTGTAAAAAGATACGTATAGGAAACCCTAAAACAAATTGAAAGCTAAGTAAATTTTCTACGTGACAGACTAGTCAGATACAGGGTGTTCCATTTAAAATAAGTAAGTTATTACAGCTTGAATTTGTTAATAGAACAATCTTATATTTTGACCACCCTGTAAGAAATTTTGTTGCAATAAGCATCTGTTTAAGTATGCTAAATAGTCTGTTATTTAGATCCAAGAAATAATTTGTTACTGCTTCTTAGATTCGTAGATTTTTATTTTTTTTCTAAAACCTTAAATTTTTATAAAAATCGATATAAATCAAAACACCCTGTATTTAGGTATAGGGAAACCTAATGAAAGTATAGCTTATTTTTTAAGATTAATTCAATAATGTCATCAGATATAGGGCATTCCATAAGAAAAAATATAACTTTGATATACCACTCTTTTTTGGAGCACCCTGTATAATTCACATAATTTTTAGATTGTAGTATTAAAGGCCGTGTATATTTTTGTGAAGAAATTTTTTTAAAATATCAAGTGGTTTTCCGTACAGAGACCGAGGCGAATAAGATGAACCACCCTGTATTTGTATCTGGAACAACGTAGCTGGAACAAAAATCTAAATTATATCCTTTTTTATCCAGGTTATACTGGAAATGAATTTCGTTCATGATTTTTTAAGTTAGCTAAAAAATATAATACATACCACATGTACAGAGTACAACAAGCATAAATGAATTCCGAATAGATTACTAGACAAGGCGAAAACGGCGGGTTCGTTGGGAAAAATATTCCCACGAGATTTTTTTGCATAATTGCATTCGTGAGACATCCCAGAATAAGGTTCAAGAAGTCGCCCACGTGAAAAGTGGGCCAAATTTTTTTAACAATTTTTTGTTAATCAAATTGCAAAATCAATATTTTTAGCCCGGAAAGGTAGGTTTCTTAGACCATTCTGGATAAAAAAGGTCTCTTATAATTTTTCTCTAAAGTTGATCGTTTTCGAGTTATAAGCAATTTAAAATTAAAAAAAAAACGAAAAATGGCGATTTTCAAGCTTAATAACTCGGTTAAAAGTTATTATTATGAAAGTCAGAAAGAGACTAAATCAAAGTTTAATGCCCCCTACAAGATCCTGAAGAAATTTTTGTCATTATTTTATTATTAAGCTGTTATTTTTAAGTAAAAATATTGAGCGCCATGCACGTGGTGGCCGGCAGTAAATGCTGAACGCGAGAGAGATGCCACTCCGGCAGTCCAATTGTGCATCTTACTTGCACTCACATTTACGGCCGCCTACCACGTGCATGGCGCTCAATATTATTACTTAAAAATAACAACTTAGTAATAAAATAATGACAAAAATTTCTTCGGGATCTTGTAGGGGGGGCATTAAACTTTGATTTAGTCACTGTCTGACTTTTATAATACTAACTTTTAACCGAGTTATTAAGCCTTGAAAATCGTCACTTTTCGTTTTTTTCAATTTTAAATTGCTTATAACTCGAAAACGATTAACTTTAGAGAAACATTATACAAGACCTTTTTTATCCAGAATGGTCCAAAAAACCTACAAAAAAATTGTCCAGGCCAAAAAAATATTGATTTTTGCAATTTAAAAAAAAATTGTTAAAAAAAATTTGGCCCACTTTTCACGGGGGCGGCTTTTTGAACCTTATTCTGGGATGTCTCACGAATGTAATTATGCAAAAAATCTCATGGGAATATTTTTCCCAACGAACCCACCGTTTTCGCCTTGACTATACCGCTACACCATTGTCGTCAAAAATATCTATGATACTGCATACTGCTACGGCATGCGTCAGACTCCACGAAGATACACACAAATTCAACATTCATAGTGGAGTTCGCCAGGATAACGGATTTATTTAAATATTATTTTACAATAGTATTTCAATTCTCTGTGGTAGTTTATCGCTACACAATTGGCGCCCAACGTGAATCCAACCATCTATGTTGAGTGGGACTGACCATTGTCTGACAGATTGACTTGGCAGAATTACATAGTAGGGGTCATGCACCGTGTCTAGTCTAGATGCATAGAACGATGGAATAAGAATGGTCCGTATTATGACAGAATAAAATAATTATTTAAAAATAAAATAATAACAATGTGACGTCTAAAATGTTACAAAATGAAAGTGTAAGTAAACTATTGAGTGACCGCAGCTGTACCTTAAAAACAATTTATTTCAATACTATATTCTAAGTCCTTATTGAATACCACTTTCTACGCTTTATATGTTGTTTAAAACCCGATTTCTGAGATCTGACATATTACTTTGGCTAAATCGACAAGAGCTATTATCTTTTATCCCCTGTTTTGTGTACCGGCCGGTTTCCAGACACATATTTGAAAATCCATTTCACAATCAAACTGGAAATGTCAATCAAGTGCCTAAAGCAATTTTGAATGGAATGCGATAGGGTGAACATATGAGCTAGAAAATTAAAATTGTGGTTAGGGTGGAGCGCAATAATAAGTTAAAAGCGAAATATTTATGTATGATGATGAAGGTTGAAGATGACAGAGCATGAAAATAGCATTAAGTCTAAAAATAGATATACCTAATTATAATAACATGTTTGTAATAATAGAAGGGTCAATGTAGATCGAAAACTTGCGCTTTGTTTGGGAAAAAATCAAACAAGCTTATATTTTTTTAAAACCATTTTTGTTGGTTTATAAATGTGTTAAAGTAAAAAGTTTTACTCAGAGATTCGGCTGCTAATTATTCATTAATTATTTAGGGGTGTAGGCGCAAAATCTTGGTCCAATGCTATTTAAATGCATTCATTATTTTAGAATCCTGAGAAAACTAATAAATGTTTCTGAAAAATTTAAATGCAAAATGAAGGATTACATTATTGCCGAGGGCTGAAAGTCCCTTAGAATAAAGAAAAGCAGAAAGTTTCTTTTCAACGAAATATTTGAAATTAAAAATCACACTAATTTTTTTTTGTGTACACTTGTAACCTATTAAAATAAATATTATAGAAGTTTTCAGGGACTTTTGGCCCTCGATAATAATGTAATATTAGATCCTGCGTTTAAATGTTTTTAAAAATACTTTTCTACTAGTTTTCTCAAGATACGAAAAATAATGACTGCATTTTTGCGCCTACCCCCTTAAAAAATAAAAGCTGTTTGTATAAACAATTCTAAGAATGTCGTTGAATTCATCATTTTACCTTAATCAAAAATTTTTCTATTTTGTTTTTGATTATGGTGAATCCGAATTTGACGTTACAATACGAAAATTAAAAAAAATTTAAGAGTTCTCATACAGTATGTCTGCGTAACTTTTTATTATCAATTTTATTATCAAAAAAAAAAGTTATTTTTCATAAAATGCTCTTTATGGTCTAAAAATATAGTACATACCATCAGATATCAAATTTTATCCAGTTTATACGAGGTATATTTCCAAATACTGTACAAATAAAACTTCCAAGAAAATTATGAACGCATGCATATTAGAAAAATAGTGGAGGTTCTCACCAAATCCTTTTTATTGAATTACAAAAAAAAAAAAAACTTGGAGTATTGGTAACTAAAAAATAGTAAAATTATGTTGATGGCAGTTAGATAGAACAGTTGGATGAATTTGCTGCCATACTACGGTATGCGCCAAAACAAAGGACACTGAAATCAGGAAGCCTGTGAAATATAATCGCGTCATATAGTGGAGTCAATGAAGGTTTTCACCTCCGATTTCGTTGAACCTCCATCGATTTTCATGAAAATTGGTAAGTATATAGAGGATACCTCAAGAAACAAAGGTGACATGGTGCCAACTTGCGCTTTTACCCTGGGGGGGATGCCACCCCTTCTCGGGGGTGGAAATTATTTTATTAAAATTAATACCACTAATCGATAGAGGGACAAATTATAATTAAAATTTTTTATATAAAGTTATTCCAATAAACAATAGTTTTTGAGTTATTAAAGACCAAAAGTTTTGATTTTTCCTGAAAAAATCCATGTTTAAAGCAGTTTTTCAAAAAATAACTCAAAAACCATAAGTTTCTTCAAAAAAGTTGTTATTACCAAAATCGAAGATAATATAAAAATAAATGAGCTCCTTATTCGAAAAATTCTTTACTACATATACAAAGTGAGTTATATGCAATTGAATGTATATTTTTTTCCGCGAGTACTCAAATCTTAGTATTCAAGCTTAAATAACAGGAAAACGATGAACTTTGTGAAATATAGACACTAAACATTTTAATAAAGTACTTAAAGGTAACTATCAGAAAGCAATATAAGAAGTAGATAGCATCAAAATTAAGCAAGTTATGATGGAAATAAGAGGACCCTTTCAGATTTTTTAGGGAAGAATGAAAAATGAAACATACGTCATTTCCACAAAAACTAAAATTTATAGTAACCCATTAAAAACTTTATTTATTTTAACATGAGTAATAACTTCAACAATTTTGACCGGTTTAGAATGCATATTTTTGAAAAAAATACGATTAAAAAAAATTAGAACTTTTCAAATTTTCGTGAATTTCATTTTCTTTTGATAATAACTCCAAAAATACTCGATATACTTAAAAAATGGTAGAGAACAAAATTTTAGTTTTAACTTTATTTAAGCTTTTTCCTTTTTTAATATTTTTTACGACAAAAAATAACCGAGATAGAAACATTTAAAACCTAAATTTTACTGCGAGAACCATGTAAGCGGGGCCCTTTCACCTTTTATTTAAAAAAAAAGGATTTAAAAAATTATGTTTAATACAGTGATATAGACCTTTTACTTAGCTTTGTATTGGTTTTTGGATAAATCTCATATTTCAAAGATTAACGGAGTTAATTAAAAAAAAACCAATAACATTTTCTTTGAAAAAATTTTATAGCGGAGATTTTGTATGTATACAGGTTGTGGGAAGTCCAATTAGTCGTTTGTTGTAGGAGATATGAAAAAAGTTTATTTAGGTGAGATTGGGGCAGAGATTATATCAGAATTTAAATACATTTCCAAATATACAGGGCCACCCATATTGACAAGGTGAAACAAAATTATCTTTTGTTTAATGGAACACCCTGTATATTTTTACATTTTTGGATTCTCCTCTATGTTTTATTTCTTAAAATATCAGGTTTTGTGATGTTATACGAAGTAGTTTAAAAGATAATTAGGTTTTTTTTTTTAATTTCTTAGCAATATTCACCCCCTGTATGATTGTAGTGATTTGACATCAGAAAATCAATTTATGTTCAAGTGATAATACAGTCTATTATTGTTAAAAATTATTAATCTAGCAAAACGTTTAATTTTAGCTAATACAGGGTTGGTCGAAACTGAATGAGTGTTTTCTCAAAGTTTGGGAGTATGAGTTTTTTCAAACGGAGCAGCCTGTAATGTCTGTAATGAGCATTGTAATGAAATGCTATTGTATGGCACTTTATTATTTCCCACGCTGCCAGTGACAACTGAATTTATTTTTGAAATCCCTAACTTTATGTCTTTAATTATTTTAAATACTGTAAACGATTAAAAAACAATCAAATTAAATTGAAATGAATAACCAGTGTATATCTTCCACATTTACTTCATATTTACCGTAGCCTGTACCATAACATTGCACAGATTATTATCCCTGTATAGCAACAATATACCTTGAATGTGACTTCATACTTGAGAAATGTCCTATATCCAGTCTCACAAAAAAAGGGATTCCTCAAACATAATATATTCAGACAAAATCTGCCAAAGTGATTTGCGATATCTAATTAAAGGCCGTACCAAGTTGGTTTTGTTGAATATAGCATGAAAGCACGACGATACTTTAGTGATAAGCGTATTTTTCGTAGTAGCTATAGTATGTTGTTTTATATTATGTATTACCTATATTAAATTAGTTTTAGTATGTTTCGTTTATCTAAAAAAATGTAAAATAAACAAAAATTCTGTTTTTCTTGTAGTTGTTTTTTCGTATAGATATTGTTTTATATTGTAGTAAATTGAATTTAGTTTTAGTATGTTCCGTTTGTTTGTAGAATTATATTTAATTAGATTTGCTTTAATTACTAAAATAAATAAATTTTCAATTATATTTTATGTATTTTTGGAAAAGGAAACCTAGCATTAGCGACCACATTTCTATAACGGCCAATTGTTTTCTATTTTTAGTGGCCGTTATTGTCAGGTTTTACTGTACCAATATTATTTAAATAAAAAATTTATAAACTTGATAAAAGAAAGTTTGCTTAGAATTTACTCCTCTATCTAATTATGGGGTTATTTTTAATAAAATAGTGTTCACCCATGAGAAGGGGTAACATGCACCCCCAGGATAAAAGCGCAAGTTGGTACCACATCATTTTTGTTTCTTGAGGTATCCTCTAACTACTTACCAATTTTCATGAAAATTAATGGAGGTTCAACGAAATCAGGGGTGAAAACCTTCAGTGACTGCCTTTTTGGGAATATAAAAAAACAATTTTTTTCGTGATTGTCGATTTGCTAATTTTCTGCTTTTTGGTTGCTATAAGGTTTGAAAAATGAATAAAAATTATAAATCATGCACATAAATGTAAAAAACTATTTATTTTACTTAATTAAACGAGATTGCTTGAGCCAGAATGCTGAAATCTGCATTTTTGTCATTAAAAAAAAAGGTGGATTTCACCCCTAAAATGCAGAAAGCGCAACTTGGTGCCATATCACTTTTGTTTTTTGAGGTATCCTCTAATTAATCAACAATTTTTATGAAAATCGATGAAGGTTCAAAGAAATCGTGGGTGAAAACATTCAGTGACTACACTTTCAGAAATATAGAAGAATAAGGTTTTCGTGATTTTCGACTTGTTAGTTTTCGGATTTTTGGTTGCTATAAGGTTTGAAAAATTAAAAAAAAATGTAATTCATGCAAATAGATATAAAAAAATATTTATTTTTCTTAATTAAACGAGATTACTTGCGCCATAATGCGGAAATCTGCATTTTTTACAATTTAAAAAGTAGGGGTGTATTGCACCCCTAAAATGCAAAAGCGCAAGTTGATGCTATATAACTTTTATTGCTTGAGGTATCCTCTAACTAGTTACCGATTTTCATGAACATCGATGAAGGTTCAACGAAATAGGAAGTGGAAACTTAGTGACTGCACTTTCAGAAATCTAAAAAATAATTTTTAAAAAAGGGGTGTATTTCACCCCATTTTATATGTCACCTTTGTTCCTTGAGGTATTCTTTAACCACTCACCAATTTTTATGGAAATCGATGGAGGTTCAACGAAATCTGAGGTAATAACTCATATCCACCTTCATTGACTCCACTAATATGAAACAAGTGACAATAGTTGTCATGGTATTTTTAAACATTCTAACAAACTGTCAAAAAGATACGAAATGGTGCTTACAACGCAAGAAAAAAGCATTTAGCTCATACGGGAATAGACGATCAAATGGACTAGTTTGTTAATGGTTGCCAATCAATTTCGGGAAGAGTTTCAGAAACCTGCACCGAGTAATAAGGACTTGTTAAAAGTCGTTGCAAAATTTCGACGAACAGGAAGCATTCTAACTCAACGCAAAATCTGTACTATTCGTCCAGTTACCGTGACAACAAGTGCGAATCAAGGAAGGCTATTTCAACAGGTGTTAGAAGCACCAAAAGAAGTCTCCGCAGAACATGTCTAAAAATGAATTTAGGCGAAACGTCTACCCGAAGAATATTTAAGAAGATTGGTGGTTTTCCCTATAAAATACAGATTGGGCAACACTTGACAAGACAAGACAAGAAATCAAGAGTTGTTTATTGTGCTTCAGTCTTGGCAATGGTTTATGAACAACCTTTATTTTTTTCTAATGTGTGGTTTACAGACGAATGTCACATCCATCTGAATGGATTTATCAATCGACAGACAAATAGTTTTCTTGGGTTTGAACGACCAGACATCATCGTAGAAAAACCTCTTCATAGTGACCGTGTAACGGTTTAGTGCGCAGTGTCAGGTAATGGATTATTCGGCCCTTACTTCGTGGAAGACGAGCGTAGAAGACCCGTTACAGTATAGAGAACAAATTTTGACACCAGTTTTTATTGATCTCAGACCATTATGTCGTGCCAGAAACATACAGTTGAATACCCAACGGTTCCAACAGGATAGCGCTATCTGTCATGCCAAGAGAGCATCCATAGATCTGATTCGAGAAAATTTTGAAGACTGCGTAATTTCCCGTAACACGAATTTTCCTTACCCTTCTCATTCACCTGATCTAACAACTCTTGATTCTTACGTATGGGGTATGCTGAAACAAGCCGTTTTTACAGAAAACCCACCGACAACTATTGATGAACTCGGTGAAAAAATTTTTACCTTTTCAGAAGAATTCAGCAGCCTATTTTTAATAGCATGCTAAGCAATCTTGTTAAGCGTTATGAGTACTGCTTGAAACGCAATGGCGAGCACTTTGAACACATTTTGTATAGAAGCAAAACTATAAATTCGCATTATTTGAAATGTTGTTATTTAATCTTTCATGTTTACTAAAGATTTAGTTTTTCAGTGTCGTTTGCTTTTCGCATACTGTAATCACAAAAGAATACACTATAATGCTTTTAAGTATAGACACGACACGTAAACACTGATATGCGATACGTGATACCGTAAGAAAACTTTATGTCAGCTTAGCTAAAAGACTAAACCATATTAGAACTGCAGCAATTGGTACCCTTGGCAGCACCCCTTGAAGGTACACAGATGGTGTTCTAGGAATCATTTATAAAACACGTTGTACAACAAAATATATTTCGGTGCGGTATGGCACACCGCAAATCAGTAGTTAAGGATTTAGAAACGTAATATTATTTTTTATTCACTACAACGTTTTATTTTCAATTCATTTCAATCTGGTGTTCTTTTAGAGAATTAAACAATTATTTTATTCTAACCAAACATTCAGAAATAATAATGTTTAAGGCTTAATCTCTTACTGCATCAAACATAAATTAAGGTATTAGCCTAAAATTTGCACAATTTTCAGCACTACTCAACTTTAGGTCAAAATTAAATTAGGACAAAGAAATTCACCCTTTTGAACCTTCTTGTTAAGTAAGCTCGTATTGAGTTTATTTTATTGTTATTTCAGTTGGGTATCAAATTCCATGTGAAATATTCATATAATTCGTTGGAATCGTTTTGAGTAACTTTTGAGTGTTTTCAAAATGTTTGTGTTGTAGCTCAACTTTTTTCAGTAAACTTTTTAATTCCTATGTTCGCCGTTCTGTTATAAATAAAGCCCGGATTATAAGCATGACAGAAAGGTCAAAATAAGCACTTATATAAGCCAAAAATGTCGCAAAAATAAGCAAAGTTTTTATGAAATAAGCAAGGTTCAAGAAAAAAAACCTGTAAGTAAACATGGATATAATGATATAAATATGAATAAAGGACATTAAATTACATTTATTTTTAATTATCGTATTATTAACAATAAATAAAAAATTACAAAAGTGTTAAACTATAATATAATAAAAAAATCAAAAAATAATTAACATATTAATATATTTTTTATTCATGGCCATTATTTTAATTTTTTTTTTAATAACAAAAATATGTTTTTCAAAATTTTCTTGTAAAAAGCTATATCTTCTATCTGTAGACATATTATTTAAATGTAGAAAAAGTTCTTTCCACATCTGCAGATGTGATTGGTGCGTATTTAAATTTAGACAAATATAATACCGATACTAGGTACCGAAAAGTATTTTACAACAATATAATAAATTTGGACTTTCTGCAGACAAATATTAGTTTATTACATGGACAGGTATACCGACGGGTTTTCCGTTTTTTCTCTTAAGCCTAAGGGATTAAACTTCTTATGGTTTATTGAATTAGTAGGTTATTATAGCCCTATATACTTATAGAATTTTGCTTAAGACAGGAAATAATACATAAAATTTAACTATAGTTCATCATAAGAAGTAAAATAAACAAAGATAAGCAACGTATTTTTAAAATAAGCATTTTTACTAAAAATCCTAATAATAAGCAAAAAAAGCAAAATGGCTTATAATCCGGACTTTAGTTGCAATATATAAATGACTTTATTATTGCTTAAACGTTTCGACGTTGAATTTCGAGCAAATCAAGCAGGTTTAGGCCAGAATCTTCCTGCATAGATCACATTAATACTGTGAGGGTAATAATGGAACAATCGGTTGAATGGAACACACCTCTATACATGGTTTTTGTTGATTTCGAACGTGCCTTTGACAGCCTATCTCATGCTGCTATATGGAAAATTTTAGAGCTAAGAAACATTCCATATAAAATAATTTCGATTATAAAGTCGCTGTACACTGAGGCGACGTGCAGCGTGACACACAATGGGATCAACAGTGACGAATTTGACGTACTTACTGGAGTCAGACAGGGATGTGTGCTTTCCCCGTTTCTGTTTAACATAGCTCTAGACTATGTTCTCTCCAAACTAGACTTCTACACAAAAGGGATACGATGCACGTTAACCACACGCCTAAGTGATCTGGAATACGCCGACGATATCTGCCTGTTAGGACAAAGGTTCCAGGATGTGGCCGACCAATTGGAAACACTATCCACTGAGGCCAATAAAATAGATTTAAAAATCAATGTTAGTAAAACCAAATCCATGAGAATAAACGCAAGGAAGAACACGCTATTTAATATTGACAACATGCAGATTGAAAATGTGGAAAACTTCACGTACCTTGGAAGTGTCATAACAGAAAGCGGAGGTACAAAAAACGATATTCGTATGAGGATACGAAAAGCTCAACAAGCATTCAGCATGCTTAACCCTGTTTGGAGGTCTGGGGAATATACTACAAGGACAAAGATCCGAATATTCCAGTCAAATGTTATATCTGTTCTACTCTATGGATGTGAAACCTGGAAAGTGACAAAATCCCTTACAGACAAATTGCAGGTCTTTGTTAAATGTCTACGAAGAATTGTGCGTATTTTCTGGCCAAACACCATCAGAAACGAAGATCTGCTACACCTGACCTAACAAAATAGGGTAGAAAATGAAATAAAATCCAGAAAGTGGGGGTGGATAGGTCACACACTCCGAAAAGATAGTTCCAGTATTGCAAAAACTGCCCTAGAGTGGAATCCCCAAGGAAAAAGAAAAAGAGGTCGCCCAGCACAAACTTGGAGAAGATCCATCATGGACGAGATAAGAAGTCAAGGAAAGTCTTGGAATGAGATGAAGGCCCTAGCGCAAAATAGAACCCGATGGCGCGTTTTCACTGAAGCTCTATGCTCCACTTAGGAGTTCAAGAACATTATATATATATATATATATATATATATATATATATATATATATATATATATTGTTGTGATCTTGATTATTGATATGAGATAATATTTTTATATGTCATTTAATTTAATCAATGCATTAATAATAATCTAATTAATTTACCAGATCACATATCAATATGTTTTCAATCTCAGGGCTTTTTATAAAATTAATTACTTACATACGTGGCTTCTAAGTATTTCTTAATGGTTCCTAATCGGGATAGGAAAGAAAAGAGTAAAATAATAACACATATGGGTTACAATTGTAATCAAAATATTGTTTATTTTATTTAAATGGCAATCACTGCTTAATATTTGATATATCTTATTTTTCTTAAACATAACATTTACACATGGGAATCTTATTTTCTTTTGATTTCCAATTGAAAGTTTTTATTAACATTTAACTATTATGATTTATTAGCAACAATTCTATTTAAGTTTGATGAAGCTTTTCTGATATTATTGATTATGTTTCTTCAATTTTAAATGTGGTATTTACTACGAAAAACCCATACACTCATGTCCAAACAAATGAGACTGACCTTTTTCTGGTGCACTGAGAATGTCTTCACACAAGACCCGTTTCCTGCTATCCTTGGCTGCAATCCAAACCTCGTCCTGGCTTCCAGTAATGTTCTCCTCTGAAACTAGCTCGTATAGCTCTCGTTTCCTGCTTCTGTCGTGATGCTGTGTTCTACCTTTTTCGAAACTGCAATCAGCTACCGGGAACTCTTGGCTCAAGGAGGTTCTTTTACTCTCAACCTGGCCTACCTCTCGTTCTACGATAGATACTTCACACTCACGGAACTACACAGGCTTTCTCACTCTCCGTACACTACCGTCTACTACTCGACTTCACTTCTCGACAGCTCAAAACATTCTGATCTC